>NC_091978.1:278293068-278593068 GCF_044704955.1 Pristiophorus japonicus
TCTCCCCCCCCGACCTCCGCGACTCTCTCTCCCCCCCGACCTCCGCGACTCTCTCTCCCCCCCCCGACCTCCGCGACTCTCTCTCCCCCCCGACCTCCGCGACTCTCTCTCCCCCCCGACCTCCCGACTCTCTCTCCCCCCCGACCTCCGCGACTCTCTCTCCCCCCCGACCTCCGCGACTCTCTCTCCCCCCGACCTCCGCGACTCTCTCTCCCCCCCCGACCTCCGCGATTCTCTCCCCCCCGACCTCCGCGACTCTCTCCCCCCCCGACCTCCGCGACTCTCTCTCCCCCCCCGACCTCCACGACTCTCTCCTTCCCCCCCCGACCTCCACGACTCTCTCTCCCCCCCCGACCTCCGCGACTCTCTCTTCCCCCCCGACCTCCGCGACTCTCTCTCCCCCCCGACCTCCGCGACTCTCTCTCCCCCCCGACCTCCGCGACTCTCTCTCCCCCCCCGACCTCCGCGACTCTCTCCCCCCCCCGACCTCCGCGACTCTCTCTCCCCCCCCCGACCTCCGCGACTCTCTCTCCCCCCCCGACCTCCGCGACTCTCTCTCCCCCCCCGACCTCCGCGACTCTCTCTCCCCCCCGACCTCCGCGACTCTCTCTCCCCCCCGACCTCCGCGACTCTCTCTCCCCCCCCGACCTCCGCGACTCTCTCTCCCCCCCCGACCTCCCGACTCTCTCTCCCCCCCGACCTCCGCGACTCTCTCTCCCCCCCGACCTCCGCGACTCTCTCTCCCCCCCGACCTCCGCGACTCTCTCTCCCCCCCGACCTCCGCGATTCTCTCCCCCCCCGACCTCCGCGACTCTCTCTCCCCCCCCCCGACCTCCACGACTCTCTCTCCCCCCCCGACCTCCCGACTCTCTCTCCCCCCCGACCTCCGCGACTCTCTCTCCCCCCGACCTCCGCGACTCTCTCCCCCCCCGACCTCCGTGACTCTCTCTCCCCCCCCGACCTCCGCGACTCTCTCTCCCCCCCGACCTCCGCGACTCTCTCTCCCCCCCGACCACCGCGACTCTCTCCCCCCCCCCGACCTCCACGACTCTCTCTCCCCCCCCGACCTCCGCGACTCTCTCTCCCCCCCGACCTCCGCGACTCTCTCTCCCCCCCGACCTCCGCGACTCTCTCTCCCCCCCCCGACCTCCGCGATTCTCTCCCCCCCCGACCTCCGCGACTCTCTCTCCCCCTGAAGAGAAGAATTTCAGCAGGAGTCAAATGGATTTTTTTTTGCATTGGGAGGATGTAGTTAGTGGTGTGCTGCAGGAACTTGGCTTGTTTTCCACATAAACTAATGATTTGGTCATGAGTATCGAGGAACTAATATCAACCAGGGATATTCGATTTACAACCATCATGGAGAGTGAGAGGAGAAACCAAGAGAAATGTCTTTACATAGAGGATTGTTGGAGCATGCCGAGATTCAGCGTGGATACGGTCTGCTTAACAGCCTAACAGCCTAATCTTGGCCAGCACTTCACACCCGCAAATTTTGTATCTCACGTATCATGCGACCCCCCCAAATTTAGGTTACAATTTAGGTCTTCAAAAGTCGCATGATACGCGAGTATATACGGGTAATAATTAGGAAAGTGTTTGTTTTCCTGGCTTTTCTTTAACCTCGTTACTAATTGCAGACCCTGACTTGTAAGTATGCTTTAAATTTGGAATTATTTGAACTGTTACCAGGGATGAGAGATTACAATTATGAAGAAAGACTTGAGAAATTAAGGTGGTTTTCATTGGAGCTACAAAGGTTAAGGAATGACATGATAGAGGTGTTCAAGATTATGAAAGGTTATGATATGGTAAATAGTGTTAGATTGTTACCACTGGTCAATGAGACAATAATGAGAGGCCACAAATTTAAGATGATTATGAAAAGAATAGTGGAGAGGTTAGAACATGTCTTTAGATTCCACTTCTGAAGCATACTTCCTTTTAAAAGGAAATTATTGACTTGAAAAGGAAGAATATTAAAGGCTATGGAGATCGAGGAGGGATTAGATTAGATGTCTCATGGAGAAAAACATTGACACAAACTGATTTCTGTATCATTATTGCCTTGTTTATAAAGGGAAATGGGGCAATAGGCAAATGAAAAAGGAAATCCTCCCTACTTGCCATTCCAGGCTTGCCTGACTCCATTTTTGAGCTGGTCTTGAAATTAACAACTGGCAGTCCCACCGAAACAGGTAGGAGTCTTATTTAAATATTTAAGTCGAGGTCATATGTCTGTTGTAGGAATCCTTTCATGTATCAATGGATGAGGCATACCCCACACATGCCCTGCCCATTGGTCTCTGGCATGGAGCGTTCTAACCAGCCAGGCTGCTCCAAAAAACAGCCACATTTAAAAAATGTGGGATCAGTAGAGCAGAACCTCTCACTTTAGGTCCTTATGGTCAGCCGGCTTGGGGAACGCACAGGGTGATTTCCCACCCTGCCTGACCAATGAACTGCTTCAGAGCATCTGGCTGACATTCGTTTCTTACCGGCTGTAAGCTAATGAGGCCCAATCACCCGAGGGTCGGGGGTCACGCTGCTGTGATCAGATGGGCAGTGCAATTACGCAACAAGTCAAAATCAGCCCCACAGCCATGTCGGCCCTGATATTAACACGGAAAAGGGATCCGAGCGGGGAGCAGGTGGCAATAGTGGGCGACTAATGTACAACATCAAGAGACAGGTAGGAATGGCCGATTTCAACGGGGCTGACTGATTATCATTTTACATCTGGGTTTTGTATCTCTACTGCATGTGAGCAGGCCTGATGTGACTTCTGCTCGACTATGTACAGGCCCAGTTTAGTGATGCAATGGAGGAGGAGGATTGGAGCTGGAAAGATTATGGAGTGAAAGGCGAATATTGGGATGGCTGGGAGGAGAGCAAAGGCTGCACCCAGATTCACTGAGTTGTCCGTGGATGTTCTGATATTTGCATTATGGGCCAGGAGGGAGGCCTTGTTTCCCAGCAATGGAAAAAAGAACCTGCTGCCACCACAACGAAGGCATGGCTCGAGGTGGCACAGGAGGTGAGCAGCAGCAGCGTCACAATGTGGTCGTGTATCCAATGCCGCAAATGCTTCAAAGACATAACCTGGTTAGGAAAGGTGAGCAAAGTTCGAGAGGCACCTACATCCTGCAATGCACCCCCTCGCACTCTGCCTTGTCAATCGTACTCCATTCACAGTGCTCCTTACACCCACTTCACTTTCATCAGCACCTAACGTTCTGTTTCAAACTATTTCCTCACATCCTCACCTCCTCCTTCCACCATCCACCACTGCCACTCACACCAATCCTGATGTAATCTGAGAACGACTCAGTCAGCTCCCCCAATTCTCAGCACACGTCCTCAAATGGCACTGTCAGCACGTTCCTCAAATGTATCTGCCTGATTATCACCCTCACTGAATGTAATGCATCCATCAGATGCGCACATGCCTTAGAGCCAATCAAAGGTCTATCGTGCTACCCTAGTGGGAGATAGAGAGCACAGAAAGCCAGTGAGAGGTTGAGAATCAGAGGCAAACCACCACAGATCGTAAAGCTTCACACAGCAGAGGAGGAGTCTTTGAAGATTAGTGGCATATCAGTCTCCCTATGCATTGGAGGTGGTGAGATTGGTTGTGAATTGGAACAGGGTGACAGCGTTAATCTCTCAGACCCACGTCTCCTACAAGGCAAAGTCATCTTGAGGTGACTTAAGCACTTTACCAAATATGATCACTTTAACCAGGTATATTTCAACATTTGTAAAGTTCCATATCTAAATCTTATCTGTCTGTTCTCTCCTCCAGGGCTATCATGGAAAGAAAACAAGCGCCTGCCCAGAGATGATAAGGACTCCTCAGAGGAGCTCACCCCAGTGAGGGCACACCGTCATATGTGTTGCACGCACCAGCGCAGACACGACCTCATAGGGAGGGCCTGCTAGACAGTTAGATGGGATGTCAACTGTTGGTTGGCACGGCACAAATGAGCACGGGTGGAGAGTGGTGGCAGGGACAGCTGTGGAGAGTCCGTGTAGGAGGGCATAGCCCTCTCCAAGCTCTGCTCAGCTGGACAAAGATGTTGAACCCTGGGGTCCATCAATGAAAAGGAGATTGATAGAGGTTCAGCAGCAACTGTGCGAGGTATTGGCACAGAGGATGGAGGAGTCCAGCTCGGACATTTGTGTTGTGTTGTTGCAGAGCTTTCCAACCATAAAATCTTCTATTGAGAGTCTGGCCTCCTCTATCGAAGTTGTATCTGTGGCGTATGAAATGATACAATGTACACCATACTGTGAGCCAGTGACTAGGTGTAACCTGGTCAGTCTTTAATGACTTCCAGAAGTGAAGATACAAAGGTGAAGTTCAGGTTATATACCAGGCCCAGCAAGACTGTACCTATGACCCTAGGACCTCCGACGGTAGTGCCCCCTGGTAGTGGGCAGACCTTATGTACATACATTACATCATTTCCCCCCACCTCGGTTCTTGGCACAAATCCAATTACAAGTTCAGATGGTCCAGAGCCCTTCGCTCCCTGGTTGACCATCTCAGTACAATCCCAGTGCTTTCCGAGTCTCTCACGACTTGGGGCTGGGCATTGACCAGTGGGTTCTTCTGATGGTTGGACGTGAGTTGGTTGGTTGTTTAAGCTCGCGGTGTCTTCTTCCAACTGTTCGGGTTCGTCAGTGTGTCTTAGCTTGATTTGATCAATGTGTTTCCTGCACATCTGCCCATTCTGGAGCTTAACCATATACACCCGGCGACTCTCCTTATCCTTAACATTGCCCGGGAGCCACTTGGGCCCTTGACCATGGTTAAGTACATACAGATATGTCGTGTGACACTGCGGAGCGGTTGTGATACCACTGCTGGCGTTGACGTCGGGTTTCGACATGATCGTTACGGTCAGGATGGACTAGAGAGAGCCTGATTTTGAGGCCTCTCTTCATCAGAAGTTCCGCAGGTGGGACCCCAGTGAGCGTGTGTGGCCTTGTCCTGTAACTGAGCAGTGTGCGTGACAGGCATGTCTGCAGAAACCATGAGTTACACGTTTCAGGCTCTGTTTGGTGGTTTAAACTGCCCGCTCTGCTTGACCATTGGACGCAGGTTTGAACGGGGCTGACTTCATGTGTTTTATGCCGTTGCGTTTCATGAACTCTTGAAACTCCAGGCTCGTGAAACACAGTCCGTTGTCGCTGACAACGATGTCTGGCAGACCATGTGTGGCAAACATGGCTCTCAGGTTCTCAATGGTGGCAGTGGAAGTGCTGGATGACATGATCACACATTCTATCCATTTGGAGTATGCATCCACCACCACAAAAAACATTTTACCGAGGAAGGGGCCCGCAAAGTCAATGTGGATTCTAGACCACGGTTTGGATGGCCATGACCACAGACTGAGCGGAGCTTCCTTTGGGGCATTGCTTAACTGCATGCAAGTGCTGCACTGATGCACGCATGACTCTAAGTCCAAGTCAATGCCAGGCCACCAAACATGGGACCTGGCAATGGCCTTCATCGTGACAATACCGGGATGCGTACTCTGTAACTCCCGTACAAATCTCGTCCTGCCTTTCTTGGGCATTACAACATGATTAACCCACAGTAAACAGTTGGACTGGATGGAAAGCTCATCTTTGCGATGGCTGTACTGTTTGGTTTCATCACCCATTTCCTTGGGGATGGTTGACCAGTCCCCGTTAAGAACACAACATTTTACAACCGATAGTGTCGGATCCTGGCTGGTCCAGATCTTAACTTGTTGAGCAGTGATAGGCGACCCTTCACTCTCAAAGGCATCCATGACCATGAGTAGCTCTATGGACATTGGCGTTTTCACCTCCAGTGTGAGCAACGGCAACTGGCTCAATGCATCAGCGCAGTTGTCGGTGCCTGGTCTCTGGCGAATGACATAATCGTAGGTGTTATGTATGCAACCCTATGTAACCAGCATTCTACCGCCACCAGAGGGTGTATCTGTTGAAGTCCCAAGGGATCCCAGCAAGGGAGCACTGTATATAAGCAGGCCTCCCATGCTGTACCAACACTCAGGAGTTAGAATAAAGAGAGTAAGGTCACATTTACTCACATCTACAGTACTCAATCACATTACTTTATTCTGGACATAACAATAGGCAGATAATGGCAGCACCCACCTCTGGATGCGGGACGACGCGTTGGTGTTGGTACCTTTATGTTCCGAGAACAACAATATAAGCGGCTTGTGATCGGTTTCCAGCTTGAAGCGAAGCCCAAACAGGTACTGGTGCATTTTGTTTACCCCATAAATACATGCTAAAGCCTCTTTCTCTACCATGCCGTAGGCACTTACCACCTTGGACAGGCTTCAAGACGCGTATGCAACTTGTAGTTTGCCTGACTCGTTGGCTTGCTGGTGTACGCAGCCAACCCCATAGGAAGACGCATCACAGGTCAAAACTAGATGCTTGCATGGGTCATACAGTACCAGTAGCTTGTGGGAACAAAACAGATTTCTAGCCTTCTCAAAGGTTCTGTCTTGAAGTACACCCCACACCCAGTCATCTCCTTTCCTGAGCAACTTGTGCAAGGCTCTAATACTGTGCTCAATTTGGGTAAGAAGTTACCGAAGTAGTTGAGAAGACCCAGAAACGAACGCAGCTCCGTCACATTCTGGGGCCTGGGCACATTTATGATGGCCTCTGTTTTTGCATTTGTAGGCCCGATTCCGTCTGCAGCAATCTAACGTCCAAGGAATTCGACCTCTGGTGCCATGAAAATGCACTTCGAACGTTTCAGCCTGAGTCCCACCTTGTCCAGACGATGCAGAACCTCTTCCAGATTGTGCAGGTGCTCGGCGGTGTCACGATTTGTGACTAGGATGTCGTCTTGGAATATCACGGTTCTGGGGATGGATTTCAATCGGCTCTCCATGTTTCTCTGAAATATGGCTGCCGCCGAACGAATGCCAAAAAGGCATCTGTTGTAAATAAACAGTCCTTTGTCCGTGTTGATGCACGTAAGTTTCTTTGATGATTCAACCAGTTCCTGTGTCATGTAGGCCGATGCTAGATCCAATTTGGTGAACGATTTTCCCCCGGCTAGGGTTTCCAATAGGTCATCAGCTTTCGGTAGCGGGTACTGATCTTGTTTTGAAACTCGGTTGATCATGACCTTGTAGTCTCCACAAATCCTGACTGTGCCGTCGCTCTTTAACACCGGAACAATGGAGCTGGCCCATTCATTAAATTCGACCAGTGAGATGACCCCCTCGCGTTGTAGCCTGTCCAATTCGAGCTTGACTTTTTCTCTCATCATGCGCGGGACCGCCCTGGCTTTGTGATGGATGGGCCTTGAGTCTGGGCCGAGCTGAATCTGCACCTTGGCTCCCTTGAAGCTGCCAATTCCCGGTTCAAACAGTGAGGGAAATTTGCTCAGCACTTGAGCACACAAATCATCATCCACTGATGACAAAGCTTTGATATCGTACCATTTCCATTTTATTTTCTCGAACTAACTCCTACCGAATAACATTGCCCGGGATAATCCCTAATGGTAGATCATGAGCCGCTCCCTCGTACGACACTCTTACTGCTGCACTACCGATCACTGCGATGAGCTCTTTGGTGTAGGTACACAACTTCGCATTTATCGGACTCAGCTTGGGGGTCTCTGCCTTGGTCTCCCACAGCTTTTCGAAAATAATCTGGCTCATTATCGATTGACTCACACCCGTGTCTAATTCCACGGATACCAGCACGCCGTTTAATTTTACCTCCATTATTATCTTTTAGCTCTTTGTTAGTAATTTTACCTCCATCATTATCGGTTGGCTCTTTGTTAGCAATGCACGTACGCTAAACACTTCCTCCTCGGAGCTCTCAAATGCCTCGGGTTGCCTCACCAGATCCACGCTGAATTGATCATCACCCACGTGGTGTGTCGCAGCTCACTTGCTCTGCTGTGGACACGTCTGCTGAAGCTGCCCCGTCTTCGCACACCCTCTGCATACATACTGCCTGAAGCGGCACTGATGGGGTCGGTGATTGCCCCCGCAACACCAACACGTTGAGCTCGGATTTGCGCCCGTTGGTGGGCTTTGAGCGGTTCCCGTTCTCGCATACGCAGTCGAGTAGGCCCTCAATGGCGAACTTTGAGCAGCTCCCGTTCTCGCAAAGGCGTATGTACATAATGTCCGCCCACAACCAGGGGGCACTACCGTCAGAGGTCCTAGGGTCATAGGTACACTTGTGCTGGGCCTGGTATATAACCTGAACTTCACCTTTGTATCTTCACTTCTGGAAGTCATTAAAGAATGACCAGGTTACACCTAGTCACTGGCTCGCAGTATGGAGTTCATTGTATCATTTCATACACTACAACTGGCGACGAGGCAAATACGAACCCACGCAAAAGTATGGCGAGCACAGCACGATCGACTACTGTTGGGATTCTTGAGAGATTCAATGAGGGAAAGTATTGGGGAGATTTCACGGATCGTCTTGACCAGTAATTCGTGGCAAATGACCTAAACAAAGACAAGGCTGCAGAGAAGCGCAGGGCAGTTCTTCTTAACGTCTGTGGCCTCCCGATCTATGCACTCAAGAATCTGCTCTCACCCACTCTTCCTACAGAAAAGGATTACAAAGAATGGTGTGCTCTACCACGGAAGGAACCTTCATATCCAGATACCGCTTCTCTACGCACGTTTGTCCAGAAGGCCAGGACATAGCGGCATTTGTTGCCGACCTGAGACATCTTTGCAGGGCCTTGCAAATTTGGGCCTGCGTTGGAAGACATGTTGCGTGACTTTTTCGTGATCGGCGTCAACCACGAGGCGATCTTAAGTAAGCTGCTGGCTGCGGAGACGCCGGACCTCAGCAAGGTCATCACCATCGCCCAGGCTTGCATGTCGACGCAGAAAAGCACAAAGCTGATATCGCGATAAAACAGGAACTCCACGGCAAGTACTGTGTACAAAATTGTATCGACGGCCGGCAGAGCTGCACATGGGAGGGCCTACTCCACTGCGTCTGCAAGACCCGGAGCTTCTCAAATTTCACCATCGAGGGCCTACTCGACTGCGTATGTTGGCAAATAGATTTCAAGGTGTCACGGATCTCGAAGCTGCACTCCCGCAGAGAGGCAGGACCAAATGATGAGAGACTGGGAAATGTTTGCATTCAGTGGGACCTGGATGTTCTTGTACAAGAATCACTGAAAGTTAACATGCATGTACAGCAAGCAATTAGGAAAGCAAATGGTATGTTGGCACTGGTTATAAAAGGATTAGAGTATAACAGTAAAGGAGTGTGACATGCGGGTACTTTGCGATTCCCAATAGTGCCCACGGGGGGCACTAAAGGGGCACAAATCAGTTTTCGCCTGGGTGCAGCGAAAACAGCACCTCCCGCTAAATTGGGATTGCGGTGGCATGAACAGGTAGCGCCCGCTGTTCTGCATCGCAGTGCGCAACGCCCCGTTACCGCGCCGGAAGCTAAATTCGGTCGCGCCCCCTATCTTCCCACCTGCCGTTGACAACGACAGCTTCAGGTGTCGAATTTCAGTCGGAAGTTGGCTATAGGAGCACTATTTAAAGACGCCATCTTTAGAAATCATTTTTGTCGGCCATTGCTGTTTGCAGCTTACTAACAGATATGCAGACTGGCTGTTTCACAGATTTGAGCAATTTTCAGTTGAAGGAGTGTTCCGACTCTTAAACATTCCTGTCTTTCATTGAGGACAGATTTGAAACAACAGCATTTATATCGTTTCTTGGGGGCTGTGTTGGCACTCGACCTCCTGCTCTGACGTCACTATCGGAGGGGGAGTCAACTTAGGCAGAGAGAAAGTCAGAGAGAAAGGCAGGGAAAAAGACAGGGAGAAAGATGGAGAATGACAGCAAAACAGAGGAACGACAGAGGGAGGAGGCTTAACATGGCTGTCAACAAGAGACCTTACCCTCCCAGGTTATTCGGGCAGCAGTTCTCCTACATCAATTTCACTGAGGAACAGTGTGTGCTAAGGCTGCGCTTCAGCAAGGACATGGTCACAGAGCTCAGCCATCTCCTGCAACCAGACCTCGAGCCTCAGACCAGGGTGAAGATGGCTCTCTCAGTGGCAGTCAAGGTCACCATCACACTCAATTCCTACGCCAAATGATCCTTCCAGTGTGCAATCGGAAACATCTCCCAGTTTGGCGTCCATTGCTCCATCTGCGAGGTCACAGATGCTCTCTACAGAAGGAGAAGGGAATACATTTCCTTCCCTATGACCAGAGAGAAGCAGCTGCAGCGTGCATGTGACTTTGCCAGGATGGCGGGCTTCCCCATTGTGCAGGGTGCCAGTGACTGCACACACGTCGCTTTGCGAGCGCCGCATAACAATCCTGAGCTATTCCGTAACCGGAAAGGCTACCTCTCACTGAACGTACAGTTAGTGTGCGACCGCACACACCGAATCCTCACCTTCAATGCCCGCTATCCTGGCAGCAGCCACGATGCATTCACCCTGCGCCAGAGCCATTGGTCAGCTCTCTTCCAGCCACCACATCAAGCTCACGGCTGGCTGCTTAGAGACAAGGGCTATCCGCTCTCCACCTGTCACATGACTCCCCTCCGTAACCCCAACACTCTTGACCAGTACTCATATAATGCGAGCGATGCTGCCACCAGGAACATCATTGAACAGACCATTGGAGTGCTCAAGCAATGGTTCCGCTGCTTTGACCACTCAGGATGAGTCCTCCAGAACTCGGCTGACTTGGTGTCCCTATTCATCATCGTCTGCTACATGCTGCACAACTTGACCATCATGTGGGCGCAGCCATTGCCACCAGGCATAGTTCCACCATCTCAGGAGGAGGAGGAGCAGGATGAGCTGCAAGAGAAAGAGGAGGATGAGGAGGAGGATAAGGAGAAGCAGGAGCAGCATCAACAGCAACGGAGGAGGAAGCCACTCAATCGCGACTCTGCAAAGGCGATCCACAACTGTCTCATCAGACTTCGGTTCCACTGAATTCCAGCCCACTTCCCAGTTCCTCTGGACATCCCCAACAACAGATCAATTTGTCCTCCCATACCACAGCCCCAATACTGAAATGAGACACAACAGCAAAGATTAAATATTCCATTTCAAATTTATGGCATAACAGTTAAGAGTATCATAAAGAACAAATATATTTAACAATCAGTCTTGTGCATTTCCTTATATCCCCTCTTAACACTTGGTTTAACTATTCTACAGCTCCTCCGCAGTGTGACCCCAGTGGCTGCAGCAAGCTGGTGGAAGGCTGTTGTGTGCCAGGGCCAGAGACTACAGATGACCTTGCCGGATGCCTTCAACCAGCTCTGGGCCTGGAAGGCCCGGCTGTAGACTGCACAACCTCAGATTGGTCAGTGGTAATCTGGGCTGGCTGGGTGACAGGCAGCGACAAGTGCAATGGCGGAGTGGCAGTGTTGGGCTCAGGAATGCTGTCATCTGAGAGAGGACAGCAGGTTCCTGCTCCACTGACACTCCTCTGGGGCAGCACCTCAGCATCCCCACCAATCTGATGGAGCACAGATTGGTGGCCTGCTGCGATACTGTGAGATCCCCGGTGGACTGTGCTGGACCCAGTGGCGATGGCAGCAGTCAAAGCACGCATGGCATTCAGCTGAGACTGCATCAGAACAGACTGAGACTTGATGCCAGCAGTCATTGACAGCACCGTGGCATACAGCACCAAGATATTGTGTTGCTTCTACTTGTGCTGCAATGGAAACTACCACATCGCCCATGACACACATCCGGAGTTCTGGATCCACACAATCTCTCTGGGTCCACCATCGGCTACAGACTGGAAATGATGGGCTTCATGGTGTGCACAGAGCTCTGTGCGATGTTGGAGGTGGACACCCCCACGCCCTTTACCATTGTGGCGATGCTCTCAGGCATCCTTGTCATTGCATCTATCATGTCGGAGTGCATGGCCATCACCCTTCTTGTGAACGCCCTCCCCATCGAGGACCTTATCTGAGGCTTGTGCAGCAGAACTCACGCGTGAACTCTCCCTCCCAAGGTATCCTTTCCCCTTGATCTTGCAGCAGCTCACTAGGCTCTGGTGCATCACCCAGTGCAGACCCCTCTACTAAGCTAACCTCTAATGACCATGTAGTGCCACTCTCTGAGCTGGTACTGTGGGTGAGGCATGCAATGATGCAGTGCTTGGGTTCTTCTCCTCCTCCTCCTCTTCTCCCTCCTCAGTGTGATTTGGGAGGTGGAGGGGGAGGCTGGTTCACATACAGGCTGTACATCTGCTTGCTGATTATCTCAAAGCATAAATGGCACAATACTAGCATTATGGTGAGGGCAGAGGGGCAGGAATGGAGCAAGGAACGTAGAAAGTATTAGGAGCTGGATTGTGATAAAGTCTTCTGGGAAGTGGGATGAGAAAAGGAGAGGGGATAAAGATACTATTGTTACCCCCAGTGGGCTTATTGGCCCACCACCTATGGGCCAATAAGCCGCAGCAATCCCTCCTCCAGGTCCAACAGCTCCTGCAGTTGAAGTTCACCCCCACCAGTCCTCTGCTGCTCCCTCCTATTATATGCCATCTTGGCCTGAAAAAGAAAGGAATTTGTGTGAATAAGAGTCCAGCTATGTATGTGGGAAATATGCCTGCCCTGTTTGAATAGCTGTGAATGTAGGCAAAGCGTGAGATGAGAATGTGAGTGTGAGTAGCTGCACATGTTTGGAGGGTGAATGGTGGGGGAATGATGGTTTGCTCAGTGTGCACAGACAGAGGTTCAGAGGCTGGCATGTAGGAGCTATGGAAGCATGTACTCACCTTGACCACCCGACTGAGATCGTTGACCTTCTTGTGGCACTGTGTCAGGGTTTGATCGACTATAGTGCTGGTCAACATCTCCTCGGCCACTTCTCTCCACATCACCCTGAACACATAGAAACATAGAAACATAGAAAATAGGTGCAGGAGTAGGCCATTCGGCCCTTCTAGCCTGCACCGCCATTCAATGAGTTCATGGCTGAACATGCAACTTCAGTACCCCATTCCTGCTTTCTCACCATACCCCTTGATTCCCCTAGTAGTAAGGACTTCATCTAACTCCTTTTTGAATATATTTAGTGAATTGGCCTCAACAACTTTCTGTGGTAGAGAATTCCACAGGTTCACCACTCTCTGGGTGAAGAAATTCCTCCTCATCTCGGTCCTAAATGGCTTCCCCCTTATCCTTAGACTGTGTCCCCTGGTTCTGGACTTCCCCAACATTGGGAACATTCTTCCTGCATCTAACCTGTCTAACCCCGTCAGAATTTTAAACGTTTCTATGAGGTCCCCTCTCATTCTTCTGAACTCCAGTGAATACAAGCCCAGTTGATCCAGTCTTTCTTGATAGGTCAGTCCCGCCATCCCGGGAATCAGTCTGGTGAACCTTCGCTGCACTCCCTCAATAGCAAGAATGTCCTTCCTCAGGTTAGGAGACCAAAACTGTACACAATACTCCAGGTGTGGCCTCACCAAGGCCCTGTACAATTGTAGCAACACCTCCCTGCCCTTGTACTCAAATCCCCTCGCTATGAAGGCCAACATGCCATTTGCTTTCTTAACCGCCTGCTGTACCTGCATGCCAACCTTCAATGACTGATGTACCATGACACCCAGGTCTCTTTGCACCTCCCCTTTTCCTAATCTGTCACCATTCAGATAATAGTCTGTCTCTCTATTTTTACCACCAAAGTGGATAACCTCACATTTATCCACATTATACTTCATCTGCCATGCATTTGCCCACTCACCTAACCTATCCAAGTCGCTCTGCAGCCTCATAGAATCCTCCTCGCAGTTCACACTGCCACCCAACTTAGTGTCATCCGCAAATTTGGAGATACTACATTTAATCCCCTCGTCTAAATCATTAATGTACAGTGTAAACAGCTGGGGCCCCAGCACAGAACCTTGCGGTACCCCACTAGTCACTGCCTGCCATTCTGAAAAGTCCCCATTTACTCCTACTCTTTGCTTCCTGTCTGACAACCAGTTCTCAATCCATGTCAGCACACTACCCCCAATCCCATGTGCTTTAACTTTGCACATTAATCTCTTGTGTGGGACCTTGTCGAAAGCCTTCTGAAAGTCCAAATATACCACATCAACTGGTTCTCCCTTGTCCACTCTACTGGAAACATCCTCAAAAAATTCCAGAAGATTTGTCAAGCATGATTTCCCTTTCACAAATCCATGCTGACTTGGACCTATTATATTACCTCTTTCCAAATGCACTGCTATGACATCCTTAATAATTGATTCCATCATTTTACCCACTACCGATGTCAGGCTGACCGGTCTGTAATTCCCTGTTTTCTCTCTCCCTCCTTTTTTAAAAAGTGGGGTTACATTGGCTACCCTCCACTCCATAGGAACTGATCCAGAGTCAATGGAATGTTGGAAAATGACTGTCAATGCATCCACTATTTCCAAGGCCACCTCCTTAAGTACTCTGGGATGCAGTCCATCAGGCCCTGGGGATTTATCAGCCTTCAATCCCATCAATTTCCCCAACACAATTTCCCGACTAATAAGGATTTCCCTCAGTTCCTCCTCCTTACTAGACCCTCCGACCCCTTTTATATCCGGAAGGTTGTTTGTGTCCTCCTCAGTGAATACCGAACCAAAGTACTTGTTCAATTGGTCCGCCATTTCTTTGTTCCCCGTTATGACTTCCCCTGATTCTGACTGCAGGGGACCTATGTTTGTCTTTACTAACCTTTTTCTCTTTACATATCTATAGAAACTTTTGCAATCCGTCTTAATGTTCCCTGCAAGCTTCTTCTCGTACTCCATTTTCCCTGCCCTAATCAAACCCTTTGTCCTCCTCTGCTGAGTTCTAAATTTCTCCCAGTCCCCGGGTTCGCTGCTATTTCTGGCCAATTTGTATGCCACTTCCTTAGCTTTAATGCTATCCCTGATTTCCCTTGATAGCCACGGTTGAGCCACCTTCCCTTTTTTATTTTTACGACAGACAGGAATGTACAATTGTTGTAGTTCATCCATGCGGTCTCTAAATGTCTGCCATTGCCCATCCACAGTCAACCCCTTCAGTATCATTCGCCAATCTATCCTAGCCAATTCACGCCTCATACCTTCAAAGTTACCCTTCTTTAAGTTCTGGACCATGGTCTCTGAATTAACTGTTTCATTCTCCATCCTAATGCAGAATTCCACCATATTATGGTCACTCTTCCCCAAGGGGCCTCGCACAACGAGATTGCTAATTAATCCTCTCTCATTACACAACACCCAGTCTAAGATGGCCTCCCCCCTAGTT
Organism: Pristiophorus japonicus; assembly: GCF_044704955.1. Lineage (NCBI taxonomy): Eukaryota > Metazoa > Chordata > Chondrichthyes > Pristiophoridae > Pristiophorus > Pristiophorus japonicus. Next base: position 278,308,378 of record NC_091978.1, read on the forward strand.
GGTTCCTCGACATATTGGTCTAAAAAACCATCCCTTATGCACTCCAGGAAATCCTCCTCCACCGTATTGCTTCCAGTTTGGTTAACCCAATCTATGTGCATATTAAAGTCACCCATTATAACTGCTGCACCTTTATTGCACGCACCCCTAATTTCATGTTTGATGCCCTCCCCAACATCACTACTACTGTTTGGAGGTCTCTACACAACTCCCACTAACGTTTTTTGTCCTTTGATATTCTGCAGCTCTACCCATATAGATTCCACATCATCCAAGCTAATGTCCTTCCGAACTATTGCCTTAATTTGCTCCTTAACCAGCAATGCTACCCCACCTCCTTTTCCTTTTATTCTATCTTTCCTGAATGTTGAATACCCCTGGATGTTGAGTTCCCAGCCCTGATCATCCTGGAGCCACGTCTCCGTAATCCCAATCACATCATATTTGTTAACATCTATTTGCACAGTTAATTCATCCACTTTATTGCGGATACTCCTTGCATTAAGACACAAAGCCTTCAGGCTTGTTCTTTTAACACCCTTTGTCCTTTTAGAATTTTGCTGTACAGTGGCCCTTTTTGTTCTTTGCCTTGCGTTTCTCTGCCCTCTACTTTTCCTCATCTCCTTTCTGTCTTTTGCTTTTGCCTCCTTTTTGTTTCCCTCTGTCTCCCTGCATTGGTTCCCATCCCCCTGCCATATCAGTTTAAATCCTCCCCAACAGCACTAGCAAACACTCCCCCTAGGACATTGGTTCCGGTCCTGCCCAGGTGCAGACCGTCCGGTTTGTACTGGTCCCACCTCCCCCAGAACCTGTGGCAACGGCCTCCTTCCAGATGTGGGGAACAGTGAATCCCTCCTTCTCCCCACTGTCCCCACCAATGCCTCCAATATCACATTGTTCAAGTGCCTTGCCACCTTGCCGCCCGCCCCCGCCCCCTTGCAGCAAGATTTCAAGCAGCCATCCCAGAAAGTTATTTCAGTAGCTCACAGGTCTCCCTCAAGTGCAGCAATGCTGAAAATGAGCAGGTACAGCTTGATATTACCTCCCCTTTAAGAGTTGGACTCAACCAGTATGAAGGATTGAAGGATGATTGCTCAATACAAGTCACCTGAAATTGGCTTGCATTCAGCAATTAGCGCCCCTGCAGTGCCCCACTGAGGTCATTAGTGCCTCATTTACCGTCCCCTGCCTTCCAGGAGTGCTAAAGGCCAACTTATTTTAATTGTCGGCCGACTCTGACGTCAGCTCGACAATGACAGCCGTGGGTTCGGCCAGTTATGTGGGTACCACTAAAGTGGCTGCAGAACTCGCAGCGGCCCTCCCCTTTAACACGGCGCTGATAACTCGGAGCGGCGGCCATCCCGACCCAACCCTGCAGTCGTCCGGAACACCGCACCGATAGAGAAAAAAAATTAAAGAGCGGAATATCGTTCTACTCTCCGCCCCATTTGGGGCAGAGGGCAATTTTGGTGAGGTGATCTAATTGAAACATAGGGGCCAAAATTCAGTACCGCTGGAAAGCTGGTGCTCCCCTGACCTTTTGTAGCCATTAGTGCCAAAATGTTTTCATGGCTGAGCCACCCCATATTCAGTTCCAAAAGTGAAAAAATGGGTTCCAGTGCTATTGAATCTTTCCAAAGTGGATTTTTCAGCCATGTGGCTGTCTTAATTGAAACGTTATCACCACTGAGAAACTCAGCATGCAGGTAAGGGTTTCTAATGAGCCAGCTACTCCCTAGCCTTTTTAAAAGCCAGGGTTTGCAGCAAGGCCCTGAGGGAGGAAGGAGGTTGGAAGAATGGTTGGTGCAAGAGGTGCAAGAAGAGCCAAAAAGTTCACTGATCTGGAGCTGATGGACAGTGTGGAGGGCAGAAGAAGAATACTGTATCCTGACGTGGGGAGACCTGGCAGACAGGCAGTCAATAATATATGGAGGGAGATTGCAGAGGAGGTGTCAGGCACCTCCCTATATGTAAGGATACCCATGCAGTGCAGGAAGAGGTTCAGTGACATCATCCGGCTTATGAAAGTGAGTACCTCTTCAAATAACTGCTGACCTTGCATCTGCGACACCCTCCGTCAACATGATCTTATTTCCCATACTTACTCAAGCTGCATCTTATGCCTCTATACATATATGTGTGTGTTCTCGCAATGGAGGCTCCCTTTCATCTTGTCATGTATCTTACATTATTATATATAACTGTATCCTAGCACGCTATACATGACTGTAATAAGATATGACCTGTAATCACCAGCATACCTTACCACCAGGGGTGCATTTGCAAGAGACAGGTATATAAGGACAGGTCTCAGGCAAGTGCAGCATTCCAGAGCTGTGAAATAATGGTGCAGGTCCAGAGTGACCTTGACTTGGTCTACGGATATCTGTCAACATGGAGCTGGATACGGGAGCGAGTCAATCTCTCATGGGCGCTCAACAATTTGAACAACTGTGGCCACATAAAAGAGACAGACCAAAACTCACAAGGGTCGACACCAAACTAAGGACCTATACCAAAGAAATCGTACCAGTCCTCAGCAGTGCCATGCTCTCTGTCACACACAAAGGGACAGTAAACCGACTTCCCCTGTGGATTATCCCTGGAGAACCCCCCAGCATTGCTGGGGAGAAGCTGGCTGGCAAAACTAAACTGGAAATGGGATGATGTCCATGCCATGTCATTAGAGGAACGGACCTCCTGCTCAACAGTTATAAAGCGATTTGAACATCTCTTTCAGCCAGGTGTGGTCACTTTCAAAGGGGCCAAAGACATCACACAGGATGCTAGACCGGTCCATCACAAGGCCAGAGCTGTACCCTATGTGATGAGGGAAAAGATTGAACACGAACTAGACAGGCTTCTGCGGGAAGGCATTATATCACCTGTGGAATTTAGCGACTGGACAAGACCCATCGTCCCAGTCATGAAGCCTGATGGATCCGTACGAATCTGTGGGGACTACAAATCTACCATAAACAGAGTCTCCCTACAGGACCAGTACCCGCTGCCCAGAGCGGAGGACTTATTCGCCACATTGGCTGGAGGTAAACTTTTCTCAAAACTAAACCTCACATCTGCATATATGACGCAAGAATTGACCGAGGAATCCAAGCTACTCACCACCATCAACACACATCGAGGCCTTTTCATGCACAATCGATGCCCATTCGGCATCAGGTCGGCAGCTGCTATATTCCAGCGCAACATGGAGAGTGTGCTCAAGTCCATCCCGGGGACGGTTGTATTTCAAGACGACATACTTATCATGGGCAGGGACACCAACTCCCATCTCGGTAATTTGGAGGAAGTACTAAAACGGTTGGATCAGGTAGGCCTACGAGTCAAGAAATCCAAGTGCCTGTTTCTCGCACCCGAGGTTGAATTTTTGGGCAGAAGGATTGCCGCTGATGGAATCCGCCCAACAGAGTCCAAAACAGAAGCAATTCGCCTGGCACCCAGGCCCCGGAATGTCTCAGAACTACGCCCCTTTCTAGGGCAAATTACAACCCATAGCTTATGCCTCCAGGTCACTTTCGCGGGCGGAGCGCGGGTACGGAATGGTAGAGAAGGAGGCGCTCGCGTGCGTGTATGGTGTCAAAAAGATGCACCAATACCTTTTCAGGGCCAAGTTCGCGTTAGAAACTGACCACAAGCCTCTCATGTCCCTCCTATCCGAGAGCAAAGCAATAAACGCCAACGCCTCGGCGCGAATTCAACGGTGGGCACTCATTCTGGCGTCCTACGACTACACAATAGGGCACAGACCAGGCACAGACAACTGTGCCGAAGCGCTCAGCAGGCTACCCCTGGCGACCACAGAAGGGTCTGACGAACAGGACTGTGAGATAGTCATGGTAATCAATGCCTTTGAGTTCACAGGTTCGCACATGACGGCTCGCCAAATCAGAGCCTGGATGGCCAGCGACCCCACGTTATCCTTAGTAAAAAGATGTGTCCTAACCGGTGACTGGGCAGAGGCTCGCGATGCCTGCAGCGAGAAATTAAAACCCTTTCACAGGCGCATGCATGAGCTATCACTACAAGCAGACTGCCTGATGTGGGGCAGCCGAGTAATTATGCCTCTGCAAGGCAGAGAGGCATTTGTCCGGAAGCTCCGCCGCGAGCACCTGGGGATCGTTCTCATGAAGGCCATAGCCAGATCCCATGTCTGGTGGCCTGGTATTGACGCGGACTTGGAGCTCTGCGTCCGACGGTGCACCATTTGTGCCCAACTCAGCAATGCCCCCAGGGAGGCTCCACTGAGCCCCTGGCCCTGGCCTACCAAGGTGGTCGCGGGTGCACGTAGACTATGCGGGCCCATTCATGGGCAAAATGTTCCTCGTAGTTGTAGATGCATTTTCAAAGTGGATCGAATTCACCATTTTAGACTCGAGCACAACCTCCACCACTGTGGAGAGCCTCGCAACCATGTTTGCAACGCATGGAATCCCTGACATATTGGTCAGTGACAATGGTCCGTGCTTCACCAGCGCAGAATTCCAAGACTTTATAATTGACCACAGCATAAATCACGTCAAGACGGCACCGTTCAAGCCGGCATCCAACAGCCAGGCGGAGAGAGCAATGCAAATCATTAAACAAGGCATGCTTAAAATCTAAGGTCCCACTCTGCAGGGTCGCCTGTCGCGACTGCTGCTGGCATACAGATCTCGTCCGAACTCATTGACTGGGATCCCCCCCGTGCAACTGTTGATGAAAAGGACTTTAAAAACAAGGCTCTCATTAATCCTCCCAGACATGCACAAAATCATTGCGGCAAAGCGCCGTAAGCTGACTGAGTACCATGACAGAAATTCGAGGGGGAGAGGGAATGAGATAGGGGACAAAGTGTTTGTACTAAACTATGGCAGGGGTCCCAAATGGCTTGCAGGGACAGTAACAGGCAAGGAAGGAAACAGGCTACTGGTAGTACAAATGGACAATGGCAAAACCTGCCGGAGGCATGTAGACCAAGACAAAAGCAGATTTACCAACAACACTGCGGAATCAGAGGCAGACTACAATGTGGAACTCGCACCACACCTGGTGGACAGACAGAGGGAACAAACTGAGGAAAGGGCAATCCCAACAGACAGCCCAGGCGAGTCAACAACAATCACACCAATTGAAACGTATAGCCCAGGCGATATACCAGCAACCACACCCAAAGAAAAACAGACACCAAGGCAAACAACTGAACCACAACTCAGATGCTCCACGCAAGAGCGTAGACCACCTGAGAGACTGAATCTATAAAGACAATAAGACCTTGGGGGAGGGTGATGTCATGTATTTTACATTATTATATATAACTGTATCCTATCATGCTATACATGACTGTAATAAGATATGACCTGTAACCACCAGCATACCTTACCACCAGGAGTGCACTTGCAAGAGACAGGTATATAAGGACAGGTCTCAGGCAAGTGCAGCATTCCAGAGCTATGAAATAAAGGTGCAGGTCCAGAGTGACCTTGACTTCACTACATGCCTCGTGTGAATCTGTACTGAGGGGACAGGACTTTACACATCTCACTTAAAGCTGCATGTCACATACAAACACTTGTGCACTCATTTCTCATGCGTCATCACAGTGGTACTCACCAACCATACTTTCTTTTGCAGGCCATACTGGCTCACAATAGAGCTGAGCAAATGATGACCGGAGGTGGAGAAGTGGAGACACAGGTGCTCACACCTGTAGTGCAGAGGTGCTCAGGCATTGATTGGCGGCCATGCTGCATTTCCTGTGGCTGACGGTCGTGCTGAGGCCGATGTGAGTAAGTGAAGGCCCTCCTTTAATGATTCTGTCCTTCAATGCACCAGCGCCTACTATTCCTTACCTTCATGGAAGTCTGCTAGTTGCATCCTCCAGGCTTTCATCCCCCACTTCCCCCTCACGGCAGCCCTCCTTTCGTTTATGCTTTCAGCTGCCAGGCCCCCCCACCATGGGCAGCGGAAATGGGGGCAGCGATGAGGGCAGCATTGGTAAGTGATGCTGTCGTTGAATGTGCTCGCTACTTGAATGGGACAGCGCTTACTGTGCTTTTCTGTCCAAAAGTGTGCTAGTTGCAGGCTTCATGCACCAATCTTCCACCTCCCCCTCATGGCAGCCTTTCTCCCATTTATGCTTGCAGATGAAATACCACCAAGATACACACCTGTGAGACCACATGCAGACCTAAAGTGTAGGCTGCCTGATATCTCCACAAGCAGCGATGAGGACACTGAAGTCTCCAGTGATGAAGGGATATTTAGCACAACCAGCTCATGCCAAGAGATAATGAGGAAGAGGAGGACGAGGAAGAGATGGAGCGCACAAGCGCGTCACTGCTTCCACCCACATGCGCCAGCTCAGATACTGCTGGGAGCGTGCGGTCTGATATAGTTGACGTGGTAGCTGGGGCGGCACTGGATATTGCACCAGGGCCTAGTGGGCTGCCACATGGTGACAGGGCTAGGGAGCCTCAGGTGCCATCTCTCCGGAGGGTGAATCCACACAGGAGTTCTGCTGAGGAGGACTCAGACGAGCCCATCGATGTTGCGGCTTATGAGGCCATGCATTCAGTGATGTTGGGGCACTGACAAGGGTGCCAGAGAGCCTGTCGCAAGTGGTCAGGAGTGTGGAGGAGTCCGCCTCCCAAATACTCGACAGCTCTGCGCACACCAGGAGGTCGATCATTGCCAGTGTGCAGGCAATGGTGGACTCCCAGGTTGTCCGTGTGGATCCACCTCTGTTGCAACCTGCAGGTGATGTGGCAGCTGCCATGTTGGCATAGATGCGATTGATCGCATCGGTGCGGGATTGGAGAGGCTGGCTGTGGCACTGGAAGCGCAGAATGCTCTTATGCTTTTTGGGCAACTTTCTGAGCATCTTAGTACTGCCATTGAGTATCAAACCGCTGCCATCATTGGTGGATTTTAGAGTCTGGCTGCCCTCACGCAGTCTCAGCTCGATGCTACCAGACACTTCAGTGTTGCGTTTGTGACTGGGGCCACAGGGGATCTTCCCGTGTTGTGCCACAGCACCGACCTGACCTCCCTCAGTTTGGTGGTGGTAGTGATGTGGCGTCCCCGGGGAGTGGCACAGGCTCCTCAGACCAGCATCGTCATGATGTGCTCTCTCAGGATCACAACATTCCTGGCCCCAGACCTCCCACTCCGCTAGTGCCTCCACGCATGGTTCCACCCGAGCCAAGCCAGACTGCACCCTCCCGGATGGATAGCTGTTGGTCCCAAAAAACAACCACAACAGCCTTCCCAGACCCATGATGCAGCCACAGGGATGACACTGAGGCGTAGTGTTTGGGTAGTCACGCATAAGAGGTGTTATAGTGAGATGCACAGGTGTAAAAAATGATTCGAGTATTATTATACTGTTGTTTATGTTCTGTTTTTGCACTGATTTGGATAATTTGATAAATCTTTATTTTTGGCACATATATCTGGCCAGGTATTTCATTTGGGAGTGGGCAATTCTGCATTAAGGCACTCAGTGCAACGGCCATTGAAAGTGGGAGCTGAAGGGTCAGGTGTGGATAGGATTATATGAAACAAGCAGCTATGAGATGTAGCTGCACCTCCCTTCCAGGGTTGTGATGGGGATGATGCCTCCTAGCTCTGGGGTGACGGGGATCCTCCTCCTCCTCCTCCTTCCGCTGCACCTCGTCCTCCTCCTCCTTCTCCTCCTCCTCCTCCTCAGGTGGTACTGCTGGCTCGACCTCCAGCAGCTGTCCCCTCACGATGGCCAGGTTGTGCAGCAAACCGCGACGATTATGGAGACCCATTGAGGAGAATACTGCAAGGTGCCACCAGAACGGTCCAGGCACCGGAACCTCTGCACCTGGTGACACAATGAGCAGCATTGTAGGCATGCTCTGGTGCTGTCCTTGGGTTCTGCAGTGGAGTGAGCAACCAAGTGGACAGGGGATATCATGAATGAATCATGGCTGCTGCCTGAGTACCTCGCATCAACTGCCAGGATCCGACGCTGGTGTTTCCACACGAGCTGCACTTTCAGCGAGTGGAAGCCTTTGCGGTTCACAAAGATCCCAGGGCGATGATGTGATGCCCTCAGCCCAATGTATGTGCAATCAATGGCATCCTGCACCCTCAGGAAGCCTGCCCTTCGGGCAAATCCGGCCTGCCGCTCCACCTGTTTCTCCCTTGTCGTCGGGAAGGAGAGGTACTGCACCCTTCTCCTGTACAGTGCATCTGTGACCTGCCGGATGCACCAATGTGCTGAGAATTGGGAGATGTTGCCAATGTCTGCAGTGGCAGACTGGAAATACCCCGTGGCATAAATATTCACGGTGATGGTGACCTGGGTCTCCACGTTGAGGGCGGTCCTGAGCCTTGTTTGAGGCTGCAGATCTTCTTGTAGGACAGTGCAGAGCTCCCTCAGTACTTCCTTCCGAAATTATAGCCTTCGCAGGCATTGCTCATCACTGAGCTGGAGGAAGGAGAACTGAGGGCTGTAGATCCTTTGAGGGTATGGCCTCCTTCCCCCACCTCCCCTGGCAGCTGCCTGCTGGTCATCTCCCTGGTCCTCCTCATTCTCAGGCTCCTCTGGGGGCACTTGCTGGAAAGGCTCCTCTCCCAGCATCCCTCACCCTCCTCCTGATTCCATCTCCCTCCTGGCCACCCTCTCTAGCTGCATGTCTGCGCACAACTGCACGCCCTTCTCTCGGCTGTACAACCATGGCTGCTGCCTCCCTTGCCCGCTGCCTCTCTGCATGGTGCTGATAGCGATGCCTTCTCCTGCGTGCTACCCTGCGTCTAACCAGGTATACGAGATGTCGCCCTCCCAACACTCCTCCCATCCTCAGGGTGAACCCTGCCAAGCAGGTCTCTGGAGCCCAGAATGAGACCTACAGGCCTCCACTGAAAGTCCTCCAAGTCGGTCAAAACCTCTGAGCAGCACTCAGCTGGTTTAATGGAGCCAAAAAAATAACAACCTATATTACCGAAGAAACGGACCCGATCGCGGCAATACTCCAGCGGTGTCACATTTGTGCAATGAGTGAAAAATGTCGCGGGGGCACTGCCTGAAAAAATCCTGACTTTTGTAGCCGAATATTGCTGGCGGACCCTTTTTCAGTGGCCCACCCACTGATGAGGTCACCGCGGCACAAATGCCTTTACCGCCGCTTCACCCCGCTGATTCTGGAAGAAGTGCGCACTGCTCAAAACACCCAAACCCAGCGGTAATGGTCCCTTCAGGGACACTGAATTTCAGCCCCATAAAATTCTAAAGGGGCTTGACAGGGTTAATACTGAGAAAATGTTTCCCTTGGCTGGGGAATCTAGAACACAGAGTCACAGTCTCAGAATAAGGGGTCGGCCATTTAGGACTGAGATGAGGAGAAACTTCTTCACTCAGATGGTGGTGAATCTTTGGAGTTCTCTACGACAGAGGGCTTTGGAGGCTCTGGGCTGGAAATTCATGAAAAATCATTGAAGATGGGGCTATCCATGGGGTCTTCTCCCGTTTGTTGTTTAATTATTCACCACCATTCACGACTGGATGTGCAGGACTGCAGAGCTTTGATATGATCCATTGATTGTGGGATCGCTTAGCCCTGGATATGACATGCTGCTTCCACTTTTTAGCTTGCATGTAGTCCTGTGTTGCAGCTTTTCCAGGTTGGCACCTCATTTTTAGTACACCTGGTGCTGCTCCTGACATGCACTTCTGCACTCCTCATTGAACTAGGGTTGGTCCCTGGCTTGATGGTAATGATAGAGTGAGGAATATGCCAGGCCATGAGGTTACAGATTGTGGTGGAATACAATCCTGCTGCTGCTGATAGTCCACAGTGCCTCATTGATGCCTGGTTTTGAGCTGCTAGATTTATTCTGAATCTATCCTATTTAGCATGGTGGCAATGCTGCACAATGCGATGTGAAGACGGGACTTTGTCTCCACAATGACTGTGCGATGGTCACTGTTACCAATGCTGTCATAGACAGATGCATCTGTGACAGGTAGATTGGTGAGGACAAGGTCAAGTAGGTTTTTCTCTTGTGTTAGTGCTCGCACCATTAGGCGCAGGTCCAGTCTGGCAGCTATGTCCTTCAGGACTCAGCCAGCTCAGTCAATGAAGTCCCCCACCCAGAATACATTCTGTGCCCATGTTACCCTCAGTTCTTCTTCTAAGTGGTGTTCAACAGGGAGGAGCGTACTCATTGATCAGCTGAGCGAAGGTGGTAGGTGGTAATCAGCAGGAGGTTTCCTTTCCCATGCTTGACCTGAAGCCATGAGACTTCATGGGGTCCTGAGTCAATGTTGAGGTGTCCCGGTGCCACTCCCTCCCGACTGTATACCATTGTGCCGCCACCTCTGGTGGGTCTGTCCTGCCAGTGGGACAGGACATACCCAGGGATGGAGATGGAGGAGCCAGGGACATTGGTTGAAATGTATGATTCTGTGAGTATGACTATGTCAGGCTGTTGCTTGACTCGTCCGTGAGACAGCACTCCCGATGTTGGTGAGGAGAACTTTGCAGGGTCGACTGGGTATGCCGTTGTGTCCATAGCCGGTGCCGAGGTCGTCTGACACGAGCCTTTTTCTAAATTCCGGATGTTTTTAACTAACTGCATTTAAATTCCCCAGCTGCTGTGGTGGGATTTGAACTCGCGTCTCCAGATCATTAGTCCAGGCCTCTGGATTACTCGACCAGTAATATTAGCACTATGCCTTGAGTCATATTGTATTGAGTTTGAATTAACATTTCTGAATAAATCAGGCCAAGCTCAGCAGATTCTTCTCGATTTGTCAGGGTCCACCACCCACTTAGAGCTGAGAGACTTAACATTTCCTGACAAAAGTGACAGTGGGAAGAGCAACTGAATGAAATACTTTCAATCACTTAGCAGCATGCCTGCATTAAAATCAAATGTGTTCATTTACCACACTCCAGACAGATATAGTGACTCATGAAATAGCTCCCTCCATTGCAGAAAATGTTGATTTAACTGCAGACAGGCTCGCTGCCATGAAATTGAGTGGTGACTCCTTCATACTTGCCCCACTTCCTGCTGTAGAAGGAGCTGGGCCTCCTCTTAGCCAAATACAACTGTGGCAAAACTGAACCCACCAATTCAGCAGTGTGGAATCGGGCACTGCACATGAGAGCTCCAACATACCTAACTACTTTTTAGTAAGCTACTATGGCCCAGAAATCCCGGTTTCTGGAAAAAAGATGCACACTTACCAGTTCCTGCTGCGCCCACGTGAGATCCCGGTCCGGACGCCTCTCCTGATAGCGCATCGCAGCGTGTGCACGTCAGGACGTGTGTAGGCCTGGAGCTGGAGTCACATGGCTCTGGTCAGCCAATCAGGTATAGTATATTCTCATTCATAATAATGGGAACTCCATAAGTTAGAATTCCCATTATTATGAATGAGAAACAGCCCCCAAAACACTAATATGCAATAATAAAAGATGGAAAAAATGCACAACATATTTTTATTAATTTAAATGAGTTATTTATGTATTTAAAAAAATATATATTCCGATTTTTAGAAAAGTTTTTTTAATTATGGTTTAAAATAAACTTACCATAGTGGGGAGAGTTTTTAACAATGTGTTTTTAAAATTTTATTTTACAATGTTTTTGTGTGTTTTAAAACTCTTACACCTGTAAAAGTAGGCTATGCGCCTGTTTTTATCAGGAGCAAGAGTTTTGAGGACATTTGCTGGGCAAGATATGGGTAAATACTGCAATCTTGCCCTTGCAAATGTCCTCGCTCCTGATATGCGCAAGATCTGTCAAGCCAGAAACTTGACAGATCAGAAGAGCCGCTTTTCGGCGCATGTGCGTTGTGCGCCGAAAACTGGCTTTTCCGATGCTTTTCCTGGTCCGTAGAAACTCCGTACGGACCCAGGGAGGCCGGGATTTCTGGGCCTGTGTCACTCTCACCCTCAGATGGCATGTCACACCTTGATTAGAATCTTACGGTCACTGGATGGACAATAAGAGAGAAGAGACCCCGTTTAAGTGGTGTTTTCTATGTATGAGTTATAACAGCATCCTGCAAAGCTCAACAAAAAACTCTAGCGATTCCATCAATTTCTAAGGAAGTAGTAGACTAAAAATGTTGCAATGTACTAATACTGGTATTATTTTTCATTTCAGACACTTCTGAATGATAACAATGAGAGTTCCCTCTCTGTGGATCCTGCTTGTCAAGTATATTTTCGTGCATACAACTTTCTTAGAAGAGGACGCTCCACACAATGCTTGTCATAAATGCGACTCTTCTAACTTCTGCAACTGCTCTTCAGTGAAGTTAGAGAATATTCCACATGTGCTGGAGAATGTATTTGGGTTTGACCTGTCCCACAACAACATCTCGCAGATTAAGGACACTGATTTCATAAAATATGTGAAGCTCAGAAGACTTCTATTGCAATCAAATCGAATCCAGTCTATTGCTGACCAGGCATTTCAGATTAACACAGACCTAGAATACCTTGACTTGTCAGATAATCTTTTGACACAACTGTCACCGAATTGGTTTAAACATCTTTCCAAATTACAATACCTTAAGATTTTAGGAAATAGTTACTCGGATCTGGGATCAGGAAGAATTTTCTCAAATCTGACAAGACTCAGATGGTTAGAATTTGGCAATCCTTCCCTGGCTCTTCTAAAGGAAGATGACTTTGTAGGAGTTACACATCTGGAAGAGTTCATTTTAACAGCAAATAATTTAAATTTGTATCAGAAAGGAAGTTTCAGTTCTTTCAGAAATGTAAGTCACGTTGCCTTGAGTTTGAATTACACATTTCTGGATGAATCAGGCCAGGCTCAGCAGATCCTTGTAGATTTGTCAGGATCCACCACCCACTTGGAGCTGAGAGACTTTACATTTCCTGACAAAAGTGACAGTCGGATATTTTCAGTACCAGGCAACTCATCACTGAGGAAATTCACCTTCAGAAATACTTTGCTTACTGACAACACTGCAATAACTTTTATAAATTGTTTGAAAAACATGGCAATATCTGAACTAGTTGTGAAGGACTGTGTGCTTTCAGGAACTGGGAAATGGCCCAAGGTAGATTATATAAAAAGTAACTTACTTCGTTCATTAACGTTAAATAATATATCCATTAAGCACTTTTATAAATTCTATAAGCTATCAAGTATTGGTCCTCTACTTGAACCCATTAAAACAGCTACATTTACAAAACTAAATATGTTTCTGATGCCCTGCGCTATATCCAGAAGGTTAAGAAGTGTGGAGTACCTTGATTTATCATACAATTTGCTCAGTGATAAAATTATGCGAGAAATGGTTTGTCCAGGAGCTTGGCCTTCTCTGCGTTATCTTATTCTGAGAAAGAATATTTTGAGATCCCTCGGTACAACAAGCACAAAATTATCTACACTTTCTACTCTTACCCATTTAGACTTGAGCCAGAATAGCTTCAGTGACAGTAGGATTCCATGCAAATGGTCTGAAAGACTGCAATTTTTAAACCTTTCAAGCTGTGATTTAAGAAGTATATTACAATGTGTCCCTCCAAATGTTGAGGTATTGGATTTAAGTAACAATGACATCAGCAGTTTTGCTGTTAATCTGCTTTCTCTCAAAGAACTGAATGTATCCAATAACAAGTTTAAACATTTACCAGGTGATAGTTATTTACCAAAGATGGAAGTTCTGACAATCAGCAGCAATAAACTCATCTCACTCACAGGTGAAGAAATCATGTTGCTTAAGAAGCTCGAATCTTTGGAGGCTGGAAACAATAATTACATTTGTTCATGTGAATTCCTGTTTTACATGAACCATCACATAACAGTACAACTGTTGGATCGACCAGAAAACTATGTATGTGATTCACCTCTAACTCTCAGGGGAATGTTGGTGCAAAATACTAAGCGCTCTTTTTTTGACTGTCACACAACATTGTCTGTAGCCTTGCTGTGTGGTGGCATGTCTTTGGCAGCAGCTGTTGTTGGGATGATGTGCTACAAATATCACGGGATCTGGTATATCCAAATGACCTGGGCATGGCTGCAGGCAAAGAGGAAACCAAAGAAAGTGAGGAATAATGATATTTGTTATGATGCATTTGTTTCGTACAGTGAGATGGACTCAGAGTGGGTGGAAACTTTCTTGATAAGAGAGTTAGAAAGTGTTCATCCACCACTGACACTCTGCCTTCATAAGCGTGATTTCATCCCAGGGAAGTGGATAATTGACAACATCATTGAGTCCATTGAAAAAAGCAGAAAAACCCTATTTGTTTTGTCTCAACATTTTGTCCAAAGTGAGTGGTGCAAGTATGAGCTTGACTATACTCATTTCCGTCTATTTGATGAGAACAATGATACAGCCATACTCGTACTGCTGGAGACGATCCCAAAGGAGACCATTCCTCAGAGATTCTGCAAGCTTAGGAAACTGATGAATACAAAGACCTATTTGGAATGGTCTCAAGATGAAATAGAACAGCAGAACTTCTGGCTTTCTTTAAAAGTGGCGTTAAAAGAAGAAATGAATGTAACCGATGCCAATAAAAATCCTATACAAAACTGAGTAATATACTTGCAATGACTAAATTAGGCCCCCTAAAATAGAGAAAATACTCCTTCAAGATGAAATGACTTATACAGCAAAAATAATAATTGGAAATGGTGCAAATCTCATTTACCAGTAAGTGGATCTTCTTTTTGTTTTACTGGATGTAAAACAAAAAGGAAGTAAAATGCAACATGAGCAATGATGAACATAGAGATACAGTTATAAGCTGTTTCACACATATTTTCATATATATTTCTCACATAAGGTACATTTTCTTTGTATGTTTTTAAAAATTTTGCTCCACTCCATAAAACCCTAACTCTTCCTGGTGTACATTTCCACCGGAACTGGCAGACTCTGAGGATTTACTAAACTGGCTTTTCTTCATGCGTGAATCAAGCCACTGAGCATTTGCAATCTTAGCAACTAGTTGGGTGCCACAGTTGGCTGACTAGAGATTACTGACATAATTATCATTTAAGGGCATTGAATGCAAACCATTGACACAAGGTTATAACACAGTCAATTTCTGCTCGTTTGATGTCAATGAAATGCCCTTCTTGTGAATTAGTCATCCATGGAATAGAAAATTCCTCTTTCAGTACTTTATAGACTTTCTGGTAGCTTCTTGCTTATTTTTTATACAAATCTCACTCACATTAACATTTTCAGAACAATAACTGGTTACTATTTGGCGTGGGTGTGTTGAAACTTTAACAATAAGCCATCAAATCTTCATTCACAGAATGTATTGAGCAAAAACTTAATTGGTGACACTTTGGATTTGGATGTAAAATGATTATAACTTCTGTCCTCTGTGGATACTCATGTATAATATTTACAAAATGCAACAATGATATTTAATAATTAAAAAATGAATATGGCCTTGAACAAAGATGACTGAGTGGGGATCTTATAGAAGTATACAACTTTTAAAATGGTAAAATAAGGTAAGCCATGACAGTAGAACAAGTGGAATTGGTATAAAGTGGTGAAATAACATGTTATGATAGCAGCCAGGTGCAACGGCTTCATGCGAAGCAGGGTTAATACTTGGGCTGGTCTTTCACCTAGTGTAATGGAGGTTAGAAAAAAACCCAGCCTCATTCAACAGACAGGTGACATGATGGGGATGTAAATTTTTTAATATACTTTCTCAACAATATTTATGCTGTGATTTGCCAGTTTTTTTATTATTAATATAAGAATTCCTTAATGTCAAGCAACTTATATTTCTTACAATTCTAAAATTAGTTTATTTCTAAGTTTGATCATTATTGTAAATATATTTTAAATGTACACAAAATGCTGCGGTTTCTTAATTTTCTTCCTGTTTTGTCAAGGATGAAATAATAGCTTGTCCTTAAAATGGTAGGTCCAATGCATGTATCTAACTTGTATGACTTGTTTTTATACCAATACAGTCATTATTTTAATCCATTATTAATTTTGGGTCCCAGTTATTTCAATGTGTGTGTGGGTGCAGTAGCTGTGTTTAGAAAGATCCTCCAGATTCTGGTTTCTTCACCATGACTTTGGTCAGTTCTAAAACAATGCTATCCAATAGAAATTGTTGATCAGACACAGATGTGGCAATGGCGACACTGTTTTATCTACTTGCATTCATTTTAGAAGAAAATGCCTTACACACACTGCAGGTAAATGTACTTCACGTGTATATTTACTTAACAAACATCTACCACCATTCATTATGAAACTTTACAGTCTTTCTCTTTCACAATTTATCAGACACAATGAGCTAAAAATTTGATAGCTCTTGGAAACAGGTGCATGTATCGCAGTGCGCGATTAATCCACGCCCATTCAAAAAAATGCAGGCAGCAGGTAAATTTAGTGCTACCTGCTAATTTAAATGATAATGGTGTGCAGCCCAGTGTTAAATAAGCTGCTGAATGGCTGCATGCTGAGCAGGGGACCCGAGTTCGTGCGAGGCTAGCACCAATTAAATCTAGCCTTCTTCAAACCAGCCTGCACCTCTTAAAGGGGAGGTGCAGTTTGACAAGACCAGAAATCATTCCAGATGGCAGTTTTAACTGGGAAACATTCAGCATTGGTGCAACAGGCCAGAGAGTGGGCTCCAAGGTTCTCAGATGCAGCACTGGAGGCCTTGGTACAGGTGAAAAGAGAATGTAAGATGTGGGACTATTGGTGAGTGGGGAATTGGGTTTGCGTTCACTGGTACCGCAGTTGGATGAGTTGATCACGGACAGCTGGGGCAGAAAGAGGCTGTCTGGGTTCCTTCCTTCCTTCCTCCTCCCAGTCCCGCCTCCTCCTCTTCCTCCTCCTCCTCCTCAGTAGGTCACTGTATGTCTGGTGGGAAGGGCTGTGCCCTCAGGAGCATGTGGAGCATGCAGCAGATCACGGCGGATCTTAAGACGCACTCGGGCGAGTACGGCAGGACTCCTCCAGTGCAATCCAGGCAATATTTAAGGAATGCTCTAGCAGATTGTGTGTGGCACCATGGCTTTAATTGTATGCAAGCTTCCCATGTGTGTGGGTTATGTAGCAGATTCATGAGCCAGGTGGTCAGCGAATAGCCCTTGTCACTCAGTAGCCACCCTCTGGTTTGTTGTGATGGCTAAAATGCTGATGGCACAGCAGACTGCCGCAGAATGATGACATCATGACAGCTGCCAGGATACTGAGCAATGACCTATATGATACGCTGAGTATGGTCACACACCAGCTGGACATTGAGGAGGGGAATCTTTTACGGTTGCGGTACATCTCTGAATTGAGATGCGGCACCCACAAAGCGGCCTGTGTGCAATTAATGTCATCCTGCACCATGGGGAAGCCTGCTATCCTGGTGAAGCCACAAGCTCTCTCGACCTGCATCACACTGGCAAGAGAGAATGACATGTATTCAGCTCTTTGTATACAGAGCCTCATTCACCTCACTCATACAGAAGTTGATGGCGAACTGCGAGATGCTGCAAAGAGCCTACAAAGGGATTTGGACAGGCTAAGTGAGTAGGCCATAAGGTGGCAGATGGAGTATAATGTCGGGAAATCTGAGGTTATTCACTTCAGTAGGAAGAATAGAAAAACAGAATATTTATTAAATGGTGAGAAACTATTAAATGTTGGTGTTCAGAGAGATTTAGGTGTCCCCATTCAGGAAGCACAGAGTTAGCATGCAGGTACAACAAGCATGAAGGCAAATGGCATGTTGGCCTTTATTGCTAAAGGGTTGGAGTATAAGAGTAAGGAAGTCTTACTACAATTGTACAGAGCCTTGGTGACACCACACCTGGAGTACTGTGCACAGTTTTGGAATCCTTATCTAAGGAAGCATTTACTTACGTTAGAGGCGGTGCAATGAATGTTCATCGATTGATTCCTGGGATGAGAGGGTTGTCCTATGAGGAGAGATTGAGGCCTATACTCTCTGGAGTTTATAAAAATGGGAGGCGATCTCATTGAAACATATAAGATTCTGAGGGGAATTGACAGGGTAGATGCTGAGTGGTTGTTTCCCCTGGCTGGAGAATCTAGTACTAGGGGGCATAGTCTCAGGATAAGGGGTCGGCCATTTAGGATTGAGATGAAGAGGAATTTCTTCACTTCGAGGGCTGTGAATCTTTGGAAGTCTCTACACCAAAGGGCTGTGGATGCTGAGTCATTGAGTATATTCAAAGCTTAGATCGATAGATTTTTGGACCCTATGGGAATCAAGGGATATGGGATAGAATAGGTATGTGGAGTTGTGGTCGAAGATCAGCCATAATATTGGATGGCAGAGCAGCTCGTGGGGCCGTATGGCCTTCTCCTGCTCCTAGTTCTGATGTTCTTCGATGCCGCCTGCTCCAGCCTGAAAGGAGCTTGGTGTGAAGATGTTCATGGGCACGGTCACCTTTACAGCCACTGGCAATGCTGTCGTTGCCCTGGACTGAGGCTGCAGGTCTGCCTGCAACAGGTGGAAGATTTCAGTGAGCACGTCCTCAGTAAAACGGAGACGTCACACACACTTTTCGTTGCTGAGGTTGATGTAGGAGAATTTCTCCCTGAAGATCCTGGGTGGATATGACCTCCTGATGAGAGCCCTACTCCCCTTCATGCCTCTTCTAGGAGCCTATCCTTCTCTGTGTCACCACTGCTCATTCTCCCTGTCATGATGCAGGCCAAGGAGGGATAAAATTACTGCGCTCATGTCTGCGAGCAACTGGTCTGAACAGACCTCTTGCAAGTCAGTACTTAGTCTTTGAGCACATACCACACCACTCCTTTGAGACTTTAAGCAACTTTAAAGAAGTCTAGAAAACACCAAATAATTCTACAAGCTCAGCAACAGCTAGTAGAAATAAATCAGCAGCTAACCTGTATGTAGGTGATGATCCCTTTAAATTGTGCAGGTTCGGGATCCTTCATACTCAGGAACACATGTTCAGCTGTGCGAGGTTAAGAGAGCTCCAGTGTTGAGGTCGAAAATGACAGCGCTGGTATCAAATCAACGATCTGCGCATTCTGCATACGTCCGGTGCACACTCCCAATACGACGCTAATGTCCTCAGCCAAATGACGTCTGTGCGGCCTGCAGCAGAACTGCACATGTGCTGCTCGGATGCAATTTTTGATCCAAAGCGGCAGTTGTAGCGCCCAAACAACTAGTGCTACACAACTGAATGTTTAGCCCATCAAATCATAGTGCAGCATCTAGGTTTTTCTCCAGCAGTTACGAGTGATACTCTGACTTCATCAGAGTGATTGCTGAGAAAGTCTTATGACGAGACTCACTGGATCTGTCCCTGCTCTCCATGTAGAATGTGATTGGATGCTGCTTGCCCTTTGCCATGACGTGATTTGTTCGAGCTCCTCGGTACTGCCATCCGCTACTGGTCTAGATTACCTATTCTGATTGGTTGAGCTAACCACAATGACAGCTCCACTCTGCATACAATGTGCATGACACTATTTTAGCAGATAAGCACATTTTTTCTTACTTTTCCTTTCCATCTCAATTCAATTTTTCTTTCCCTCTCTGTATTTCGGTTTCTGTACCTGATTTGACTCTAATTCACCCGATTTCTTCTCTGTCTCTCCTCTGTTTATTTCTCAATCCTTAAATTGATTAAGGAGATAGATGTTGGTCCCATCATTCACTATGGTCCCAGATGCCCTGTCGCCCTCGCTGCGGCGATTTTTCTTTATTCGTTCCTGGGATGTGGGCGTCACTGGCAAGGCCAGCTTTTATTGCCCAACCCTAATTGCCCTTGAGAAGGTGGTGGTGAGCTGCCTTCTTGAACCATTGCAGTCCTTATGGTGAAGGTACTCCCACAGTGATGTTAGGGAGGGAGTTCCAAGATTTTGACCCAGTGACAGTGAAGGAACGACGATATATTTCCAAGTTAGGATGGTGTGTGACTTGAAGGGAAATTTACAGGTGATGGTGTTCTCATGCACCTGCTGCCCTTGTTCTCTAGATAGTAGAGGTCGCAGTTTGAGAGGTGCTGCCGAAGAAGTCTTGGCGAATTGCTGCAGTGCATCGTGTAGATGGTACAGACTGCAGATACGGTACGCTGATGGTGAAGGGAGTGAATGTTTAATGTGGTGGATGGGGTGCCACTTATGCTTTGCCCTGGATGTTGTCAAGCTTCTTGAGTGTTGTTGGAGCTGCATTCATCCAGGCAAGTGGGGAGTATTCCATCGCACTCCTGATTTGTGCCTTTTAGATGGTGGAAAAGCTTTGGGAAGTCAGGAGGTGAGACACTTGCAGGAGAATACCCAGCTTCTGACCTGCTCTTGTAGCTATATTATTTAGGTGGCTGGTCCAATTAAGTTTCTGATCAATGGTGACCCCCAGGATATTGATGGTGGGGGATTCGACGATGATAATGCCGTTGAATATCAAGTGACGGTGGTTAGACTCTCGCTTGTTGGAGATAGAAACATAGAAACATAGAAAATAGGTGCAGGAGCAGGCCATTCAGCCCTTCTAGCCTGCACCGCCATTCAATGAGTTCATGGCTGAACATGAAACTTCAGTACCCCCTTCCTGCTTTCTCGCCATAACCCTTGATCCCCCGAGTAGTAAGGACTTCATCTAACTCCCTTTTGAATATATTTAGTGAATTGGCCTCAACTACTTTCTGTGGTAGAGAATTCCACAGGTTCACCACTCTCTGGGTGAAGAAGTTTCTCCTCATCTCGGTCCTAAATGGCTTACCCCTTATCCTCAGACTGTGACCCCTGGTTCTGGACTTCCCCAACATTGGGAACATTCTTTCTGCATCTAACCTGTCTAAACCCGTCAGAATTTTAAACGTTTCTATGAGGTCCCCTCTCATTCTTCTGAACTCCAGTGAATACAAGCCCAATTGATCCAATCTTTCTTGATAGGTCAGTCCCGCCATCCCGGGAATCAGTCTGGTGAACCTTCGCTGCACTCCCTCAATAGCAAGAATGTCCTTCCTCAAGTTAGGAGACCAAAACTGTACACAATACTCCAGGTGTGGCCTCACCAAGGCCCTGTACAACTGTAGCAACACCTCCCTGCCCCTGTATTCAAATCCCCTCGCTATGAAGGCCAACATGCCATTTGCTTTCTTAACCGCCTGCTGTACCTGCATGCCAACCTTCAATGACTGATGTACCATGACACCCAGGTCTCGTTGCACCTTCCCTTTTCCTAATCTGTCACCATTCAGATAATAGTCTGTCTCTCTGTTTTTACCACCAAAGTGGATAACCTCACATTTATCCACATTATACTTCATCTGCCATGCATTTGCCCACTCACCTAACCTATCCAAGTCACTCTGCAGCCTAATAGCATCCTCCTCGCAGCTCACACTGCCACCCAACTTAGTATCATCCGCAAATTTGGAGATACTGCATTTAATCCCCTCGTCTAAATCATTAATGTACAATGTAAACAGCTGGGGCCCCAGCACAGAACCTTGCGGCACTCCACTAGTCACTGCCTGCCATTCTGAAAAGTACCCGTTTACTCCTACTCTTTGCTTCCTGTCTGACAACCAGTTCTCAATCCACGTCAGCACACTACCCCCAATCCCATGTGCTTTAACTTTGCACATTAATCTCTTGTGTGGGACCTTGTCGAAAGCCTTCTGAAAGTCCAAATATACCACATCAACTGGTTCTCCTTTGTCCACTTTACTGGAAACATCCTCAAAAAATTCCAGAAGATTTGTCAAGCATGATTTCCCTTTCACAAATCCATGCTGACTTGGACCTATCATGTCACCATTTTCCAGATGCACTGCTATGACATCCTTAATAATTGATTCCATCATTTTACCCACTACTGAGGTCAGGCTGACCGGTCTATAATTCCCTGTTTTCTCTCTCCCTCCTTTTTTAAAAAGTGGGGTTACATTGGCTACCCTCCACTCCATAGGAACTGATCCAGAGTCAATGGAATGTTGGAAAATGACTGTCAATGCATCCGCTATTTCCAAGGCCACCTCCTTAAGTACTCTAGGATGCAGGCCATCAGTCACTGCCTGGCACTTGTGTGGTGCAAATGTTACTTGCCACTTATTAGCCCAAACCTGAATGTCATCCAGGTCTTGCTGGATGCAGGCATGGACTGCTTCATTATCTGAGGAGTTGCGAATGGAACTAAACGCTGTGTGATCATCAGCAAATATCCCCACTTTTGACCTTATGATGGAGGGAAGGTCATTGATGAAGTAGCCCTGAGCAATGTCCTGCGGCTGAGATGATTGACCTCCAACCACCACAAGCATCTTCCTTTGTGCTAGCTATGACTCCAGTCAGTGGAGAGTTTTTCTCTTTATTCCCATTGACTTCAAATTTACTAGGGCTCCTTGATGCCACACTCAGTCAAATGCTGCCTTGATGTTAAGGGCAGTCACTCTCTCCTCACCTCTAGAATTCAGCTCTTTTGTCCATGTTTGGTCCAAGACTGTAATGAGATCTGGAGCTGAGTGGTCCTGGCGGAACCCAAACTGAGCATCGGTGAGCAGGTCACTTGGCTGATGATTGAGAGTAGACTCCTGGGGTGATAACTAACCGGATTTGATTTGTTTTGGTTTTTGTGGACAGGACATATCTGGGCAGTATTCCACATTGTCGGGTGGATGCCAGTCGTGTAACTGTACTGGAACAGCTTGGCTAGTGGCGCGGCTAGCTCTGGAGCACAAGTTGTCAGCACGATAGCCAGGATGTTGTCGGGATCCATATCCTTTGCTGTATCCAGTGCACTCAGCCATTTCTTGATATCATGTGGAGTGAATCGAATTGGCTGAAGACTGGTATTGGTGAGGGTGGGGACCTCAGGAGGAGGTTCAGGTGGATCATCCACTCGGCACTTCTGGCTGAAGATGGTTGCAAATGCTTCAGCATTGTCTTTTGAACTGACGTGCTGGGCTCCGCCATCATTGAGGATGGGGATATTGTTGGTGCCGCCTCCTTCTGTTAGTTGTTTAATTATGCACCACCATTCACGACTGGATGTGGCAGGATTGCAGAGCTTTGATCTGATCCATTGGTTGTGGGTTCGCACGGCTGTCTATAGCATGCTGCTTCCACTGTTTCGCATGCATGTAGTCCTGTGTTGCAGCTTCTCCAGGTCGGCACCTCATTTTTAAGTACATCTGGTGCTGCTCCTGGTATGCTGTTCTGCACTCTTCAGTGAACCAGACTTGGTCCCCTGGCTTGATGGTAATGGTAGAGTGTGGGATATGCCAGGCCATGAGGTTACAGATTGTGATGGAATACAATTCTGCTGCAGCTGATGGCCCACAGCACCTCATGGATGCCCAGATTTGAGCTGTTGGATCTGTTCTGAATCTATCCCATTTAGCACGGTGGTAGTGCCACACAACACAATGGAGGGTGTCCTCAGTGTGAAGACGAGACATTGTCTCCATAAGTATGTGCGGTGGTCATTGCTACCAATACTGTCATGGACAAATGCATCTACGACAGAAAGATTGGTGCGAATGAGCTCAAGTAGGATTATGCCTTGGGTTGGTTCACTCACCACCTGCCGTAGGCCCAGTCTGGCAGCTATGTCCTTCAGGACTCGGCAGCTCAGTCAGTAGTGGTGTTACTGAATCACTCTTGGTGATGGACATTGAAGTCCCCCACCCAGAGTACATTCTGTGCCATTGCTACCTGCAGTGCTCTTCCAAGTGATGTTTAACATGGAGGAGTACTGATTCCTCAGCTGAGAAAGGGCGGTAGGTAGTAATCAGCAGGAGGTTTCCTTGCCCATGCTTGACCTGAAGCCATGAGACTTCATGGGGTTCAGAGTCAATATTGAGGACTCCCAGGGCCTCTCCCTCTCGACTCTATACCTTTGTGCTACCACCTCTGGTGGGTCTGTTCTGCCGGTGGGACAGGACATGCCCTAGTAGCTCACACTTCTGCAAAGTACCAGGCAAAATATTTTTTAGCTGAACGGTGAGGGAAAAATATCTAACGGGGCACGCTGCAAAATGCTCCACTCCAGTAAGTTCTTGGCCAAATTATTTCAATGGTTTATAATAGCAGTTAAAAGTTCCCAGCACTTTCATCATGGTGAACAAGATGGGGGTAATTTGAAAAACCAAAAATAGGTGGGTTTTGGTTGGGTAGGAGGATACAATGTTAAAATCTGAAACCCAATCCTAAACTGCCTTGAACCTACCCACTTCTAGTTTAAGTCGAGGTGGGATGAGGGGCAGGCAACCAATCCGCTCTCAGGAGGTGGGTTGATCATTGAAACTTTTTAAGGAGGCTGCCTGCCTCAATTTAAGAAGATTTCTATTTTTAACCACAGTTGTTTGGGTTTCCCGGGCCTTGGGAAGCCTGGCAGGTAAAAGGAGGTGAGAAGGGCTGGATCCATCAGGTAATTGCCTTTACAGAACTACTTTTGGGCCAGGAGGAGCAGAAGTGTTTCTTCCAGCCCCAACATGCTGCCCAGTAAACATCTTCCCCTCATCTCCACCATTTTCCCTCAACAGCCCCTCATCATCCAACCCCCGCGATCATTGACTCCCCTGATCACCGACGCCCCCACGATCACTGACCCGCTCTAACTCTGACCCCCTCCCATCTCCCCCCGATGCCCCCATTTCAATCCCCGATCTCTGACCCACCACTAATCTCGTACAACCCACCTTCTCTGTCCCCGATCTCCGATCCCCCTCCAATCTCTCCCTGACCCCCCCGATCTCTGCCACCCCTCCGATCTCCCCCCCACCGATGCCCCCATCTCTATCCCTGATCTCCCAACCCCCCCTCCAATCTCCCACAACCCACCTCTGTCTCCGATCTTCGGCACCCCTCCAATCTCTCCCCGACCCTTCCGATCTTCGACATCCCTCCGAACTCCACCGAATCCCCATCTCTGTCCCCGATCTCTGATCCACCTCCGAATTCTCCCTGAGCCCCCCATATGTTCCACCCAACCCTTGATCATTCCCGACGCCCCTAACCACGCTTTACCCACTCTCACTTGAACTAAACCTATATGCTCCTGGGCTGTAGCCTTTTCTGAAGTGTTCCCTGTCTGACAGACAGACACGCCTGTCAATCAGGCTAGCTTCCGAGTGGGGAAAGTGTTACAAAGGAAACATGCATGCCATAATGTTAAAACTCCACGGCTTTCGAAGAAACCCAGAGCCCAACCATAAATTACTCCGTCCCCCCACCCCTGCTTTGAAAGCTGGCCCAAGTAAATGTCGGGAAAAAATTTGTGTCTCTGCTAATTTGGAAATAGTTAGTGTGAGTGTAAAATAGTGTTTCTCATTTAAAACTCCTATTGACTGTTTCACTAAGTTTTGCAAAGGTGGGAGTTTTATCCTCACATTTTTTGGGGAATAATAATGTCTGGATTAAAGTCAATGAGTAAACGTAAACTAGTGTCTTATTGCAGAGCTATCTTTATTATCTGACCTCAGCCTATGTTGTGATCCAGACTTATGTTGTTAATTCATTGTACAGTTTAATAAGCTTTTTGAAAATATAATGAAGTTCAGATTCAATTGTCCATAGATACATGTCCTTAATACTAGATATGGCTTTCATTGTCAGTATCAAGCATATCAGAAGGAGGCTGGAAAACATGATGGGGCAGAAATTGCCCTCCGCCCGAAATGGGGCGAACCTACCGATTTTTAAGTGCACCGTTTGCCCCAATGCATGGGGCGGACAATCCAGGGAAATTCAGCTCTTTGTATTTTTTTGGGGAGCGGGACGAATGTGATGTCATCAGCGGGGCGGAAGTGGGGGCAGGTCGGGGGTGCCGTCGCTCCGAGTCGCTGATGACGTGTCACAAAGGGGAGGGTCACTGCGATCCATGTAGCCACTTTAGTGGAAAACACTGGGCCACCAGGCAGGGTTTCGGCCTGGTCAGTGGCCCGGTACCCAAGAGAGGGTGCTAGGCTGTCTGTTGGCGGCTTGGCTGAACCCGTGGCCGCCATTGTTGGGCCAATCTGGCAGTCAGCCGACAATTAAAATAAAATGGTGGCCGCGGTAGTGTGCTCCCCCTTTAAGGATGGACGCCCAGCCTCAATAACGTTCTCGTCGGGAAAAGCTGTCACTGGTGGCCAATCCGCTCCCGCGGGGCAATTTTCCCGCCGGTCAGTAAGGGGTCGATGGCCCGGAAACACGGTGGAGCGGAGACATTCTCTGCCAGTATAGTCCATGAGGGCAATTTACAAAATGGCGGCCCTGCCGCACCGACCGAACGGTGACTCTTTACCGACCCTGGCCGCCATTTTCAGGCGGTCACGGCTCTTATTGAAAGGGGAAATTTCGGCCCCGACATAAAGGATCCCCAAATGTATGCGGAATACTTTTATTTCAGCCCGTCATTAACCGGTATATAGCTGCATCCTTAAACTCTCGACAGTTGGCTGAAGCAGTAGGTAAACTTGCTGACTGCAGTGTTGCTTTTAGAGGAAGTGGGAAGTTGGGGAGTACAGTGAGAGGAGGGACTAGATGCAGCCACCGATGGTGCAGCACATCCCCATCTTGTGGCAAAATGCTATTTAGAGAGCAAGTACATCGCTCAGCCGAGCCTCACTGTGATCATATTGGTACTTACAAGCAGGAATCTACAATGCTAATAATAACATAAAAAGGGAAATTCTGCAGACAGTAATCTGACTAACAACATGGTTAAAATGTGTTTTACTTCTACTCTCCATGGCAGGAACAGATTTTTAAAACGTGTTCCTTATGCAGAGTTTCCTGTTATACTTCTGCTTTATGAAAATCCAGCAAAACCACCCTAATTCATTTATTTGAAATCTTCCTACGCCATTTCTATCCCTATACACTGTCTTGCCAGCTTTTATCTCGGGATGTAGGATATTCTGGGTTGTGCTCTGTACAACTGCCATCAATGCTGTTTTATATTTGCTCCGGAAGCCGTGATTTGCAGAATGGGCTATGTATCCAGGTTGTGGAATGATTTGTTCCCGCAAAGAACTCCATCTAGTGTCCAGAATGAAAAAAACACACAATAATGAGTATAAAACCAGACGGATCATCCGGCATCAACCTCGGCAACAGATTCGGACACGGCATTAATATACGTGGGTAGAACAAATTGAAGGACAGAGACATGATGAGTTGCTAGTCCTTGTGGTTGCTTTATTAGGCTAGAGCAAACTGAGCATGCTCATACTAAACCATGTGACAAACCATGTGATAATTCAGAGACTACAGTCCTGAACTTAAAGAAAGGTAACTTCGATGATATGAGACGTGAATTGGCTAGGATAGACTGGCGAATGATACTTAAAGGGTTGACGGTGGATAGGCAATGGCAGACATTTAAAGATCACATGGATGAACATCAACAATTCTACATCCCTGTCTGGCGTAAAAATAAAACGGGGAAGGTGGCTCAACCATGGCTATCAAGCAAAATTAGGGATAGTGTTAAATCCAAGGAAGCTGCATATAAATTGGCCAGATAAAGCAGCAAACCTGAGGACTGGTTGAAATTTAGAATTCAGAGAGGACGACAAATGGTGTAATTAGGAGGGTGAAAATAGAGAATGAGAGTAAGCTTGCAGGGAACATAAAAATTGACTGCAAAAGTTTCGATACATATGTGAAGAGAAAAAGATCAGTGAAGACAAATGTAGGTCCCTTGCAGTCAGAATCAGGTGAATTTATAATGGGGAACAAAGAAATGGCAGACCAATTGAAAAAATACTTTGGTTCTGTCTTCACTAAGGAAGACACAAATAACCTTCCGGAAATACTAGGGGACCGAGGGTCTAGCGAGAAGGAGGAACTGAAGGAAATCCTTATTAGTCAGGAAATTGTGTTGGAAATTGATGGGATTGAAGGCTGATAAATCCACAGGGCCTGATAGTTTGCATCCCAGAGTACTGAAGGAAGTGGCCCTAGAAATAGTGGATGCATTGGTGGTCATTTTCCAACATTCTATAGACTCTGGATCAGTTCCTATGGATTTTTAAAACAGAAGGGAGAGAGAAAACAGGGAATTATAGACTGGTTAGCCTGAAATTGGTAGTGGGGAAAATGTTGGAATCAATTATTAAAGATGTAATAGCAGCGTATGTGGAAAGCCGTGACAGGATCGGTCCAAGTCAGCATGGATTTATGAAAGGGAAATCTTGTTTGACAAATCTTCTAGAATTTTTTGAGGATGTAACTAGTAGAGTGGATGAGGGAGAACCAGTGGATGTGGTGCATTTGGACTTTCAAAAGGCTTTTGACAAGGTCTCACACAAGAGATTAGTGTGCAAAATTAAAGCACATGACATTGGGGGTAATGTATTGATGTCGATAGAGAACTGGTTGGCAGACAGGAAGCAAAGAGGAGGAATAAACGGGTTCTTTTCAGAATGGCAGGCAGTGACTAGTGGGGTACCGCAAGGTTCAATGCTGGGTCCCCAACTATTTACAATATACATTAATGATTTAGACGAAGGAATTGAATGTAATATCTCCAAGTTTGCAAATGACACTAAGCTGGGTGGCAATGTATGCTGTGAGGAGGATGCTAGGAGGCTGCAGAGTGACTTGGACAGGTTAGGTGAGTGGGCAAATGCATGGCGGATACAGTAGAATGTAGATAAATGTGAAGTTATCCACTTTGGTGGCAATAACAGGAAGGCAGAATATTATCTGAATGGTGACAGATTTGGAAAAGGGGAGGTGCAATGATACCTGGGTATCATGATACATCAGTCATTGAAAGTTGGCATGCAGGTACAGCAGGCGGTGAAGAAGGTAAATGGCATGTTGGCCTTCATAGCGAGAGGATTTGAGCATAGGAGCAGGGAAGTCTTACTGCAGTTGTACAGGGCCTTGGTGAGGCCACACCTTGAATATTGTGTACAGTTTTGGTCTCCTAATCTGAGGAAGGACATTCTTGCTATTGAGGGAGTGCAGCGAAGGTTCACCAGGCTGATTCTCGGGATGGCAGGACTGACATATGAAGAAATACTGGATTGACTAGGCTTATATTCACTGGAATTTAGAAGAATGAGAGGGGATCTCATAGAAACATATAAAATTCTGACGGGATTGGACAGGTTAGATGCCGGAAGAATGTTTCCGATGTTGGGGAACCCCAGAACCAGGGGTCACAGTCTAAGGATGAGGGGTAAGCCATTTAGGACCGAGATGAGGAGAAACTTCTTCACCCAGAGAATTGTGAACCTGTGGAATTCTCTACCACAGAAAGTTGTTGAGACCAGTTCGTTAGATATATTCAAAAGGGAGTTAGATGTGGCCCTTACGGCTAAAGGGATGAAGGGGTATGGAGAGAAAGCAAGCATGGGGTACTAAAGTTGCAAAAATGATCAGCCATGATCATACTGAATGGTGGTGCAGGCTCGAAGGGCCGAATGGCCTACTCCTGCACCTCTTTTCTATGTTTCTATGTTTCAATAATACATTACATTGCTTTCCCCCTTGAAAAGGTATATGAATTCCCTTATCAAAAACAGCAAGACTGTGGTCCCACCTTTCCCAGAATTACATATACAGGTTGTACTTCTTGAGTCCGGGACTCACTGATCTGGAACCACCCATGGTTCGGCATCAATCCTGTGTCTGGAGCGTGAGCAGCGTGGCGCGGCGGTGCACCGGGAGGCGGGGGGGTGGTGGATCCGAGTGTGGCAGCAGCAGTGGAGAAGGGGAAGATCCAGGTGTGGTGGCAGATGGGGGAATGGGGGGGGGGGGAATGGCAGTGTGGCGGGTCCTGCTGCGGGTGCAGTTGGCGGGGGGAGGTCCGGGTGTGGCTGTGGCGAGGGGGTGGTGGGGCGACGGTGCAGCGGGGGCGGTGGGGGGGGAAATGGGTCCGGGTGTGGCAGCGGTGGTGGAAGGAGGTGGGGGGCGGACCGGGTGCGACGGCAGAGTGGGGGGGGGGGAGGGATGGCAGTGCGGCGGGTCCTGCTGCGTGTCCGGCGGCGGCAGGTGGTGGGGGGGGAGCTCCGGGTGCGGCTGCAGCTGGGGGGGGGGGGGGGGGTGGGGCGGAGGTGCAATGGGGTGTGGGGGGGGCGGGTCCTGGTGCGGCTACAGCGGGGGGTGGCGGCGGAGTGGCTGTGCGGTGTGTGGGTGGGGAGGGGGGGGGGCGGTGTGGTGGGAGGGGCGGGGGGAGACACGAGCTGAGAAAAAACAGCAGCAAACCAGCACGGAGAGAGAGAACGAGGCCCGAGTTTAGCAGCTGGAGCAAGCGGAGGCGTTCAGGAGCCCGGGTGCTGTCATCAGGCAAGCCGAGGCTAGGCCTAACCTCCCGTGGTTCAGCAAATTCTCTGTTCCGGCACCGGTCAGGTCCCGAGGGTGCTGGACCAGAGAGGTCCAACCTGTACCACATAACAAAGACCCCTGGCTTTTAAAAAAATGAACTACAAATCCAGTTAATAACAGGTTTGCGGAGCCTTCCTCGTCTCCTTCCAGAAGGTTTTGGTGTTGAACCAATTTTCAGGCTGTTTCATTTTGATTCTGAACTCAAAAATGATTCTGTTTTTATCTCAGATTTGTTTGAATCTGATAATTCAGTTACTGAAGTCTGAACTGAGTCAAACTCATGTATGTGTTCATGATCATGTGGTTCAAGATCACGTCTCGGTTCACCTCTAGCAGAGATCATTTGATCTACATGAACTCTTTGGATGTTGTCACCAATTTCAGCCAAATATCTCTTGGTTGCACCAATCTCTGCTGTGGTTCCTGCATCCCACTTGTGTGAACTCGACTTGCCAGGGGGACTGGGAACACGAACACACTCGTTTTGTTTGAAACTACGTTCTTTCTGATTGGTGTCATAATAACATTTCCGACTCAACTGTTTCTGTTCAACTCTTGAAGCCAAATTCAGTTGAACAAGACTCAATCGTGTTCTCAACCTCCTCTTCATCAAGAGTTCTGCTGGGGTCTGTCTAGTTGTAGTGGGTGGAGTAGTTCTTTACTTCAGCAAGAAATTTGCCAAATGTTGCTTCATTCTGAGTCCTGAACAACCCGGCTACACTTGCTTTTTGAGAGCTTCTTTCACTATTCTGACTGACCTTTCAGCTGCTCTGTTTGAAGCTGGATGATATGGTGTAACGAGAGTGTGTTTGATACCGTTTCATTTCATGAATTCTTGGAATAGAACAGAACTGAACTGAGGGCTATTGTTAGAAACAAACTCCTCGGGTAAAGCCATGACATGCGAAGATATAACTCAGCTCATCTTTGGTATGCTCAGTTGTAGTATTTGAACCCATGTGTTTCACTTCGATCCACTTTGAGTGACTATCTACAAGTACCAGGAAATAATAATTTGCTTTCTCACAGAAGTCTACATGTACTCTCTGAAAAGGTCGACTTGGCCATGACCAGGGATGTAGAGGAGTTTTGGGTGGTTTGTTTCTGCAATTTTGGTAAACACTGCATTTGCTGACAAGTGATTCAAGATCACTGTGCAATCTAAACAAAGCTTTTTGCAATTGATTTCATACTGACGATCCCTGGATGTTCAGTATGAAGTTCGGTCAGAATTCTATCTCTCAAAGAAATAGGTACCACCAATCTGTTTCCCCACTTGATACAACCTTGCTCACAAGACAATTCAGTACAACGGTTATGGAATGGTTTCAATTCTGTGTCCATACACTGATCAGTCCATTTATTCAAGGTGTTCTCATACACACTTTTCAGTCTCATCTGCAATCTCAGTTACATTCATGGGAAAGTCTTTATCAACTGCACCTAGTGTGAAAATCACATCTTCACTCCCAACACACGAGTCCTCATGTGGCAACCTGGACAAGACATCTGCAATGGGCGCTTTGCTTTGAAGTATTCAATCGTGTAGCCATATTGTGACAACAACACTGCCCAATGTAGCATTCTTGATGCAGCCATTGCAGGGATAGCAAATTTGGGCCCCAATATTGCTAGGAGCAGTTTGTGATCGGTCATCAGGGTAAACTTTCTGCCGATCAGGAACTGTTGGAATTTCTTGATTCCAAACACTTTGGCGAGTGCTTCCTTTTCAATTTGCGCGTAGTTTATTTTGTTCTTTGTGAGGGTTCGTGATGCGAACACAATTGGCCATCGTCCATTATGTGGCCTATGACAGCTCCCACACCGTAACTGGAAGCATCACACGTTAACTTAAGCTCACGCTCTGTGTCGTAGTGCACAAGTAAAGCATCACTGGAGATCCTTCTTGAGGAGTTTGTGCAATGGTTGCTCACTCAGGTAAGGAACATGTGTAGTACTGGACCATTCCTAGAAAAGATATTATCTCAGACATGTTCTGTGGCTTTGGAGCATTGATGACAACATCAACCTTTTCATTCACTGGTTGCAATCCATTTGCATCTCCTACAGGTAGACCAATGCCTGGACCGCTCTGGAGGCAGCCTTCAATACTCCCCTCAACAGGTCTCCAAATTCATTGTGGTGTGCTGCATGTTGCACAGCTTGGCCATCATGAGGGGCTGGGCATTACCAGTGGGGCTTGCAGGCCCACC
This sequence comes from Pristiophorus japonicus, assembly GCF_044704955.1. Classification (NCBI taxonomy): domain Eukaryota; kingdom Metazoa; phylum Chordata; class Chondrichthyes; family Pristiophoridae; genus Pristiophorus; species Pristiophorus japonicus. Next base: position 278,340,874 of record NC_091978.1, read on the forward strand.
TCAGGAGGAGCAGGGCGACGAAAAGGAACCTGGCGAGGCCGCCATTCGATAGCCACACCATTCACGGGGGAGGCAGTATGGAGATGCTACCGGACCAAGAGAAACACATCGTCAGTTCATAACGGACCAGCTCTACTAAATGGAGGAAACTGAGGGATGGAGCTAATATTGGACATGCTATGTGCCCTCATAAAGGCACATCTCCAGTGAACGTTGGAATGATACACAAGACACCAATGGCAGAGGATCAAACAAACATATTACTAAAAAACATTTTATTAAAAAATACCTGCAGATTCTCCGGCTCCCTGCAGGTCCTTTGGAACTTGGCGCGGCACAGCACGAGCTGTGGGGGGCGGAGCCAGGTCCCTGCACTGAATCAGTGCTGGGACCTCTGCACAGGCGCCCCATGGGCAGTAGCTCGAGGTGCCCGAAACTTTGTGGGAGGGACCCGAAGCACGCCGCCCCTAGCCCTGGCGAAATGGCCTCACTGGGGGAGAGAAGATCAGGCTGCACCTCCCTGGTCCAGCTCCTGCTCTGGCTCCAGCTTCTCCCCTGTTCAGCTGGCTCTCTCAATCCCTCACTCCCTCCACCCAGCTCCCACTCCGCTCCCCCCGCAACTCCCGCTCCAACCCGCCCCACAACTCCCGCTCCGACCCCCCCCCAGCTCCCGCTCCGACGATCCCCCCCCACAGCTCCCGCTCCGACCCCCCCCCCAACTCCCTCTCCGCTCCCTGCCCCCAGCTCCCGCTTCGACGACGCCCCGCCCGCAGCTCCCGCTCCGAAGACCCCCCCCAACACCCGTTCTGACGACCCCCCGCCCCCAGCTCCCGCTCCGCTCCCCCCCCCAGCTCCCGCTCCGACAACCCCCCCCCCCCAGCTCCCGCTCCGATGACCCACCCCAGCTCCCGCTCCGATGACCCCCCGCCCCCAACTCCCGCTCCGACGACCCCCCGACCCCAGCTCCTGCTCCGGCGACCCCCCGCCCCCAGCTCCCGCTCTGATGACACCCCCCTCCCCAGCTTCTCCCGGCCACCTACTTTTAACGCCGGTTCGCTCCACTCCCTCTTCCTTCGGTGGGGCCCGCCCGCCTGGCATCTTGCTGGGGGAGGGCCCGCCTGAATTCTTGGGCCCGTTCAGCCTCTTCCCTCTCCTGTCCCTCTCCCCTTCTCCCTCTGCTCCCCCCTCCCTCCCTCTCCTCCTCCCTCCCTCCCTCTCCTCCTCCCCCTCCCTCCCTCCCTCTCCTCCTCCCTCTCCCCCTCCCTCCCTCTTCTCCCCCTCCCTCCCTCTCTCCCCTCCTCCTCCCCATCCCTCTCCCGCCTCCTCCTTTTCCCCCCCTCCTCCTCTCCCTCCCTCCCCCCTCCTCCTCCCTCTCCTCCCCCCTCCTCCTCCTCATCCTCCCTCTCCTCCCCTACCTCCTCCTCCTCCCCTCCCCCCACCTCCTCTCCCCCATCCTCCTCCTCCCCCCCATCCCCTCGCTGTCAGAAACACATAGACACTGACAGACAGACAGAGAGAGAGACACACACACAGACAGACAGAGACAGAGAGAGAGACACTGACAGAGACAGAGACAGAGACACTGGGGGGGGGGGGGGGGGGGGAATCCCAGCATGCTGTTGGAGGGCTCCCAGTGCTGCAGTCGGTGAGTAGAAAAAATTTTATTTATTGATTTTTTTATTTTTTTAATTTTTTATTAATTTTTTTGATTCATTTATTGGTTGATTTATTGATGTATTTATCATTTATTATTGATGATGGCTCTTTATTTGTAAAACTGAAGTGTTTAATGTTTGTAAACTTCCCTTTAAACCCCTCCCCCATTCCCTACGCCTGATTTGTAACCTACGCCTGATTTTCTAAGTGTAGGCAAGGTTTTTTCTGAGCGTACAAAAATCTACACTTACTCCATTCTAAGTTAGTTTGGAGTAAGTTTTCACTGCCTAAACTGTCAAAACGGGTGTAAGTGGCCGGACACGCCCCTTTTTGAAAAAAATATCTGTTCCAAACTGAAACTGTTCTAACTGACTAGAACTGGAGCAAACTAAATGCCGAGAATTGCAATTTCTAAGATACTCCATTCTAAACCAGTTGCTCCAAAAAAACAGGAGCAGCTCAGGCCGAAACTTGGGCCCAATGTAAGAACTAAATGGCTCGTGAGCTCGGTCATACACGCTGAGGCTGCCAATGAATCCCGTCGAACAGTGACTCACCATGCTGTCTGTGTGAATCAACACCACTGTCGCTCTGAAAACATACAGGCAAAGGCGAAGCGCAGGCGATTCTGCAACAGCATTAACAGTAAAACATCGCAAAAATTCAATTTAGGTGTCACAAATTCACCTTAAACTTGTCCACTCGAAGGTTGGATATTGTGTCCTTCCAAGTTCCCTAAAAATGGCTTTGGGATCCTATCCCATCCTCATTACCAAAATGTAATATATATGTCTGTAGAACAAATGAAGGACAGAGACACGATGAGTTGCTAGTCCATGTGCTTGTTTATTAGGCCAGAGAGAACTGAGCATGCTCATACTAAACCATCTAATAATACATTACAATGACAAAAGCCCAGTCGATCCTGCAAAGTCCTACTCATCAACATCTGGGGATCTGTGCCAAAATTGGGAGAGCTGCCCCACAGACTAGTCAAGCAACAGCCTGACATAGTCATACTCACAGAATCATACATATCAACCAACGTTCCAGACATGTCCATCACCATCCCTGAGCATTTCCTGTCCCACCGACAAGGCGGGCCCACCAGAGGTGGCGGCCCAATGGTATAAAGTAGGGAGGGAGAGTCCTCAACATTGACTCTGGACCCCATGAAGTCTCATGGCTTTAGGTCAAGCATGGGCAAGGAAACCTCCTGCTGATTACCACCTACCACCCTCCCTCAGCTGATGAATCAGTACTCCTCCATATTGAACACCACTTGAAAGTATTCTGAGGGTAGCAAGGGCACAGAATGAACTCTGGGTGGGGGGACTTCAATGACCATTACCAAGAGTAGCTCAGTAGCACCAATACTGACCGAGCTGATTGAGTCCTGAGGGACATAACTGCCAAACTGGGCCTGCGGCAGGTGGTGAGAGAACCAACATGAGGGAAAAACCTACTTGACCTCATCCTCAGCAATTTACCTGTCGTAGATGTATCTGTCCATGATAGTATTGGTGGGAGTGACCATCGCACAGTCAGTGTGGAGACAAAGTCTCGTCTTCACACTGAGGACACCCTCCATCGTGTTGTGTGGCACTACCACCGTACTAAACGGGATAGATTCAGAATAGATCTAGCAGCTCAAAACTGTGCATCCATGAAGCGCTATGGGCCATCTGCAGCAGCAGAATTGTATTCCACCACAATCTGTAACCTCATGTTCGGCATATCCCTCACTCTACCATTGGTACCAACGACATAGGTACAAAAAGGGATGAGGTCCTACGAAACGAATTTAACGAGCTAGGAGCTAAATTAAAAAGTAGGACCTCAAAAGTAGTAATTTCGGGATTGCTACCAGTGCCACGTGATAGTCAGAGTAGGAATCGCAGGATAGCGCAGATGAATACGTGGCTTGAGCAGTGGTGCAGCAGGGAGGGATTCAAATTCCTGGGGCATTGGAATCGGTTCTGGGGGAGGTGGGACCAGTACGAACCGGACGGTCTGCACCTGGGCAGGACCGGAACCAATGTCCTAGGGGGAGTGTTTGCTAGTGCTGTTGGTGAGGAGTTAAAATAATATGGCAGGGGGATGGGAACCAATGCAGGGAGACAGAGGGAAACAAAAAGGAGGCAAAAGCAAAAGACAGAAAGGAGATGAGGAAAAGTGGAGGGCAGAGAAACCCAAGGCAAAGAACAAAAAGGGCCATTGTACAGCAAAATTCTAAAAGGACAAAGGGTGTTAAAAAAACAAGCCTGAAGGCTTTGTGTCTTCATGCAAGGAGTATCCGCAATAAGGTGGATGAATTAACTGTGCAAATAGATGTTAACAAATATGATGTGATTGGGATTGCAGAGACATGGCTCCAGGATGATCAGGGCTGGGAACTCAACATCCAGGGGTATTCAACATTCAGGAAAGATAGAATAAAAGGAAAAGGAGGTGGGGTAGCATTGCTGGTTAAGGAGGAAATTAAGGCAATAGTTCGGAAGGACATTAGCTTGGATGATGTGGAATCTATATGGGTAGAGCTGCAGAACACCAAAGGGCAAAAAACGTTAGTGGGAGTTGTGTACAGACCTCCAAACAGTAGTAGTGATGTTGGGGAGGGCATCAAACATGAAATTAGGGGTGCGTGCAATAAAGGTGCAGCAGTTATAATGGGTGACTTTAATATGCACATAGATTGGGCTAGCCAAACTGGAAGCAATACGGTGGAGGAGGATTTCCTGGAGTGCATAAGGGATGGTTTTTTAGACCAATATGTCGAGGAACCAACTAGGGGGGAAGCCATCTTAGACTGGGTGTTGTCAAATGAGAGAGGATTAATTAGCAATCTCGTTGTGCGAGGCCTCTTGGGGAAGAGTGACCATAATATGGTGGAATTCTGCATTAGGAGGGACCATGGTCCAGAACTTAAAGAAGGGTAACTTTGAAGGTATGAGGCGTGAATTGGCTAGGATAGATTGGCAAAGGATACTGAAGGGGTTGACTGTGGATGGGCAATGGCAGACATTTAGAGACCGCATGGATGAACTACAACAATTGTACATTCCTGTCTGGCGTAAAAATAAAAAAGGGAAGGTGGCTCAACCATGGCTATCAAGGGAAATCAGGGACATTATTAAAGCCAAGGAAGTGGCATACAAATTGGCCAGAAATAGCAGCGAACCCGGGGACTGGGAGAAATTTAGAACTCAGCAGAGGAGGACAAAGGGTTTGATTAGGGCAGGGAAAACGGAGTACGAGAAGAAGCTTGCAGGGAACATTAAGACGGATTGCAAAAGTTTCTATAGATATGTAAAGAGAAAAAGGTTAGTAAAGACAAACGTAGGTCCCCTGCGGTCAGAATCAGGGGAAGTCATAACGGGGAACAAAGAAATGGCGGACCAATTGAACAAGTACTTTGGTTCGGTATTCACTAAGGAGGACACAAACAACCTTCCGGATATAAAAGGGGTCGGCGGGTCGAGTAAGGAGGAGGAACTGAGGGAAATCCTTATTAGTCGGGAAATTGTGTTGGGGAAATTGATGGGATTGAAGGCCGATAAATCCCCAGGGCCTGATGGACTGCATCCCAGAGTACTTAAGGAGGTGGCCTTGGAAATAGTGGATGCATTGACAGTCATTTTCCAACATTCCATTGACTCGGGATCAGTTCCTATGGAGTGGAGGGTAGCCAATGTAACCCCACTTTTTAAAAAAGGAGGGAGAGAGATAACAGGGAATTATAGACCGGTCAGTCTGACATCGGTAGTGGGTAAAATGATGGAATCAATTATTAAGGATGTCATAGCAGTGCATTTGGAAAGAGGTGATATGATAGGTCCAAGTCAGCATGGATTTGTGAAAGGGAAATCATGCTTGACAAATCTTCTGGAATTTTTTGAGGATGTTTCCAGTAGAGTGGACAAGGGAGAACCAGTTGATGTGGTATATTTGGACTTTCAGAAGGCTTTCGACAAGGTCCCACACAAGAGATTAATGTGCAAAGTTAAAGCACATGGGATTGGGGGTAGTGTGCTGACATGGATTGAGAACTGGTTGTCAGACAGGAAGCAAAGAGTAGGAGTAAATGGGGACTTTTCAGAATGGCAGGCAGTGACTAGTGGGGTACCGCAAGGTTCTGTGCTGGGGCCCCAGCTGTTTACACTGTACGTTAATGATTTAGATGAGGGGATTAAATGTAGTATCTCCAAATTTGCGGATGACACTAAGTTGGGTGGCAGTGTGAGCTGCGAGGAGGATGCTATGAGGCAGAAGAGCGACTTGGATAGGTTAGGTGAGTGGGCAAATGCATGGCAGATGAAGTATAATGTGGATAAATGTGAGGTTATCCACTTTGGTGGTAAAAACAGAGAGACAGACTATTATCTGAATGGTGACAGATTAGGAAAAGGGGAGGTGCAAAGAGACCTGGGTGTCATGGTACATCAGTCATTGAAGGTTGGCATGCAGGTACAGCAGGCGGTTAAGAAAGCAAATGGCATGTTGGCCTTCATAGCGAGGGGATTTGAGTACCGGGTACAGGGAGGTGTTGCTGCAGTTGTACAGGGCATTGGTGAGGCCACACCTGGAGTATTGTGTACAGTTTTGGTCTCCTAACCTGAGGAAGGACATTCTTGCTATTGAGGGAGTGCAGCGAAGGTTCACCAGACTGATTCCCGGGATGGCGGGACTGACCTATCAAGAAAGACTGGATCAACTGGGCTTGTATTCACTGGAGTTCAGAAGAATGAGAGGGGACCTAAAATTCTGACGGGGTTAGACAGGTTAGATGCAGGAAGAATGTTCCCAATGTTGGGGAAGTCCAGAACCAGGGGACACAGTCTAAGGATAAGGGGTAAGCCATTTAGGACCAAGATGAGGAGGAATTTCTTCACCCAGAGAGTGGTGAACATGTGGAATTCTCTACCACAGAAAGTTGTTGAGGCCAATTCACTAAATATATTCAAAAAGGAGTTAGATGAAGTCCTTACTACTAGGGGGATCAAGGGGTATGGTGAGAAAGCAGGAATGGGGTACTGAAGTTGCATGTTCAGCCATGAACTCATTGAATGGCGGTGCAGGCTAGAAGGGCCGAATGGCCTACTCCTGCACCTATTTTCTATGTTTCTATCAAGCCAGGGGACCAACCATGGATCAATGAGGAGTGCAGAAGAGCATGCCAAGAGCAGCATCAGACGAACCTAAAAAATGAGGTGCCAACCTGGTGAAGCAACAAAACAGGATTACATGCACACAAAACAGCGGAAGCAGCATGTTATGGACAGAGCTAAGCGATCCCACAACCAACGGATCAGATCAAAGCACTGTAGTCCTGCCACATCCTGTTGTGAATGGTGGTAGACCATTAAACAACTAACAGGAGGAGGGGGCTCGATGAATATCCCCATCCTCAATGATGGCAGAGTGCAGCACCTGAGTGCAAAAGACAAGGCTGAAGCGTTTGCAACCATCTTCAGCCAGAAGGGCCGAGTGAATGATTCCTCTCGGCCACCTCCTGAGGCCTCTCCGCGATTTTAAAACTTTGGCCCACTGGGCCACCAGGGAGGGTTTCAACCGGGCCAGCAGCCTGACACCCAAGAGGGAGTGCCAGGCTGTCTACTGGCAGCCCGGCCGAACCCGGGGGCATAATTGTCAGGCCGACCTGGCAGTCAGCCGACAAAATAAAAAAACATGGCGAGAGCGGCACTGCATCCTCCCCTTTACGGGAAGCCGCACCGTCGTTGCAGAAGGCCACAGCCTCACTGGACCACCGGGAAAAAACAGGTTTTGGCACCGCCGGGCAGGCCGAAGAATTTCAGAGGGTAATATCGTCGGCGAGGGGGTAGATCAGCGGTGCACAGGGTGATGACACGCTTACCGCGGATCGGCAGCAGGGGATCGGGGTACCACCGGGAAAACTCGGGAGGGCAATTGGGCTAACAGCGGCCTTTCCACGAAAAGTCGGCGGCCACTCCACTCCGCAGCGTAGCTGACGATTTGCAGTGGTAACAGGCCTTAAGGAGAGGGCAATTTTGGCCCCCCTGACTTTTGTATTCCAACTCCCTTGCAATAAAGGCCAACATGCCATTTGCCTTCCTAATTGCTTGCTGTACCTGCATGCTAAGTCTCTGGCCACGATTTTGCCGGTGTTCAGTAGGCAGGACTGGGGGGGTGGGGCGGCCGGGAATTTGACAAAGATTGAAAGGAGGTCGGGACCCCGCTGTCAACCCGCTTGCACGTGCCTTTCCCAAATATCAGATCTGCCGGCGCTGAGCATACCTGACCAGCAGGGGAGGCAATTGAGACAATTGAGGGCTTACAAGCCCATAACAGTGATATTTGACTCACCTTTTGACTTTAAGAGTCCGTCCATGGATTTCATGCTGCTCCTCTGAGGTGGAGGTTGAGTGGCCATTGAAGCAGATGATTGGTGACAGGGTTAAAACTTGTCTAAAACCTCACAATTTACACCTGAGCAAAATGTCTGAAGAAGAAGAACAAAACATTTAGAACAGAGGTAAGGAAAAAGCTGACCTCAGGAGGATGCTAGGGGACTGTCAGAGGTACTCACTCCCCTGTAATTGGACCATGGAATGGGTAAAAATGATTGACAGCAGGTATCCACCAGCCCCTTGAAATAAGGTATATAAACAGACGACCGAGAGAGAGAAACAGGTAGTTAGGGGCAGGACTTCTCCGAGGTGGATACATGTTGGCTACAGCCTAACACCTTGGTAAAGCTCAACGTCTGGGGTGGATCAATGCTGGGTTTGGTCTAACACCTCCAACAGCTCGGGGAACGACCAAACAGAAGGGACCACTGCCACAGGCTGCAGGGATGCACCCAATCCGAGACCACCGTTCTGCCTCCCTGTCCGTCCATCTGTCCATTCGTTCCGTTCCAGGGCTGTAGATCGCTCTCATCTGTCACGGGTTGTATAATGCAGTATAATGTGGATAAATGTGAAGCAGATGCAGTATAATGTGGATAAATGTGGGGCAGATGCAGTATAATGTGGATAAATGTGAAGCAGATGCAGTATAATGTGGATAAATGTGTGGTAGATGCAGTATAATGTGGATAAATGTGTGGTAGATGCAGTATAATGTGGATAAATGTGAGGTAGATGCAGTATAATGTGGATAAATGTGAGATTATCCACTTTGGGGGCAAAAACGCGAAGGCAGAATATTATCTGAATGGCGGCAGATTAGGAAAAGGGGAGGTGCAACGAGACCTGGGTGTCATGGTTCATCAGTCATTGAAAGTTGGCATGCAGGTACAGCAGGCGGTGAAGAAGGCAAATGGTATGTTGGCCTTCATAGCTAGGGGATTTGAGTATAGGAGCAGGGAGGTCTTACTACAGTTGTACAGGGCCTTGGTGAGGCCTCACCTGGAATATTGTGTTCAGTTTTGGTCTCCTAATCTGAGGAAGGACGTTCTTGCTATTGAGGGAGTGCAGCGAAGGTTCACCAGACTGATTCCCGGCATGGCAGGACTGACATATGAGGAGAGACTGGATCAACTGGGCCTTTATACATTGGAGTTTAGAAGGATGAGAGGGGATCTCATAGAAACATATAAGATTCTGATGGGACGGGACAGGTTCGATGCGGGTAGGCTGTTCCCGATGTTGGGGAAGTCCGGAACCAGGGGACACAGTCTTTATGGTAGGTGGTAGGCCATTTAGGACTGAGATGAGGAGAAACTTCTTCACTCAGAGAGTTGTTAACCTGTGGAATTCCCTGCCGCAGAGAGTTGTTGATGCCAGTTCATTGGATATATTCAAGAGGGAGTTAGATATGGCCCTTACGGCTAAAGGGACGAAGGGGTATGGAGAGAAAGCAGGAAAGGGGTACTGAGGGAATGATCAGCCATGATCTTATTGAATGGTGGTGCAGACTCGAAGGGCCGAATGGCCTACTCCTGCACCTATTTTCTATGTTTCTATGTTTGTATGTCTACTATATCTATCTCAATCTGATTATGTTTAAAACTGTCGCTCCCTAATAAAACGCCTTACAACTCCTGAGACCTTTTGGGTAATCTGTGTATAATCTGTGATCCAAGTCTTACAGCGGTGTCAGAAGTGGGATTCACAGAGTTGGGAGTTGTCAGGTCTCGGTTCAAGGACCGGGGAGACTTGGTCGACCGCACGTGATCGTCGCTACGACTGGGTAGGGGACTCTGAAAGAAGAGAGAGAGTGTGTTAAATAATAAAACCAGAAATACAATGGTGTTGGTATATCACCGGGAACAGTTAATGGACAGCTTGACAGATAAGACTTGCGCATCTGCGGCGATGGACCTTCTAAAAATCCTCGAAGATAGCAACAGGGACTATTAATACATTCTTGACAGACTCTCTGAGGATGTCCAGAAAAGCAAACTTAAGCTGAAAAAAGGCTGAGAAAAGTTAGCTTATGGAGCACACTTGTGCGCTGTATAGTTAAATAAGAAAAACAAAAAGTTTAAAGAACAGATAGACAAGCTGCAAAAAGAAAGCAACGATTGGCAGGAAAGCATTTCTGTCCTTCGCAACCAGTTACACTGGGAACAAAAGGGCCATGACAAAGTGCATTGTATGCAAAGAAAACTAGACCAAATACTAGAACAAAATATTGAACTACAGGCAGAAGAGAATTAAACTGGCGCCAAACCATCGCCTACCCCGAACCCTGAACTCCTCCTACACTCCGTGCTTTGCAAAAATCCAACATCTTCAGGCACAAGTCAGACAACAATGGGCAGCTCTCTCCAAAATCAAACCGAGACCCCGGCCCTTCTTGGGACAACATAGCTGATGGCCCCCGCTCCCTTTGCTCCACCCCAACTATTCAAGGGTGGCGAGGCAGGTGAGACAATACCAGTGTGTGTGGTCACCCGGGCTAAGGCAGCATGCAAACCCAAGCGCCAGGCTCACCGAGACCCAGACGGTGAACAACCATCCTCGACCACTAGTAAGGAGGTAGAAACCACTACCACAACCACGCAGCAGTCCCTTACTGTGGTTGAGGTCAGGGCGCTAAAAGAACCTGGGGGCAGTGGACATGGACACCAGCCCCCTCGACCTCAGGCAACATAGAAACATAGAAACATAGAAAATAGGTGCAGGAGTAGGCCATTCGGCCCTTCTAGCCTGCACCGCCATTCAATGAGTTCATGGCTGAACATTCAACTTCAGTACCCCATTCCTGCTTTCTCGCCATACCCCTTGATCCCCCTAGTAGTAAGGACTTCATCTAACTCCTTTTTGAATATATTTAGTGAATTGGCCTCAACAACTTTCTGTGGTAGAGAATTCCACAGGTTCACCACTCTCTGGGTGAAGAAGTTCCTCCGCATCTCGGTCCTAAATGGCTTACCCCTTATCCTTAGACTGTGACCTCTGGTTCTGGACTTCCCCAACATTGGGAACATTCTTCCTGCATCTAACCTGTCTAACCCCGTCAGAATTTTAAATGTTTCTATGAGGTCCCCTCTCATTCTTCTGAACTCCAGTGAATACAAGCCCAGTTGATCCAGTCTTTCTTGATAGGTCAGTCCCGCCATCCCGGGAATCAGTCTGGTGAACCTTCGCTGCACTCCCTCAATAGCAAGAATGTCCTTCCTCAAGTTAGGAGACCAAAACTGTACACAATACTCCAGGTGTGGCCTCACCAAGGCCCTGTACAACTGTAGCAACACCTCCCTGCCCCTGTACTCAAATCCCCTTGCTATGAAGGCCAACATGCCATTTGCTTTCTTAACCGCCTGCTGCACCTGCATGCCAACCTTCAATGACTGATGTACCATGACACCTAGGTCTCTTTGCACCTCCCCTTTTCCTAATCTGTCACCATTCAGATAATAGTCTGTCTCTCTGTTTTTACCACCAAAGTGGATAACCTCACATTTATCCACATTATACTTCATCTGCCATGCATTTGCCCACTCACCTAACCTATCCAAGTCGCTCTGCAGCCTCACAGCATCCTCCTCGCAGCTCACACTGCCACCCAACTTAGTATCATCCGCAAATTTGGAGATACTACATTTAATCCCCTCATCTAAATCATTAACGTACAGTGTAAACAGCTGGGGCCCCAGCGCAGAACCTTGCGGTACCCCACTAGTCACTGCCTGCCATTCTGAAAAGTACCCATTTACTCCTACTCTTTGCTTCCTGTCTGACAACCAGTTCTCAATCCACGTCAGCACACTACCCCCAATCCCATGTGCTTTAACTTTGCACATCAATCTCTTGTGTGGGACCTTGTCGAACGCCTTCTGAAAGTCCAAATATACCATATCAACTGGTTCTCCCTTGTCCACTCTACTGGAAACATCCTCAAAAAATTTCAGAAGATTTGTCAAGCATGATTTCCCTTTCACAAATCCATGCTGACTTGGACCTATCATGTCACCTCTTTCCAAATGCACTGCTATGACATCCTTAATAATTGATTCCATCATTTTACCCACTACTGATGTCAGGCTGACCGGTCTATAATTCCCTGTTTTCTCTCTCCCTCCTTTTTTAAAAAGTGGGGTTACATTGGCTACCCTCCACTCCATAGGAACTTATCCAGAGTCAATGGAATGTTGGAAAATGACTGTCAATGCATCCACTATTTCCAAGGCCACCTCCTTAAGTACTCTGGGATGCAGTCCATCAGGCCCTGGGGATTTATCGGCCTTCAATCCCATCAATTTCCCCAACACAATTTCCCAGCTAATAAGGATTTCCCTCAGTTCCTCCTCCTTACTAGACCCCCTGACCCCTTTTATAACCGGAAGGTTGTTTGTGTCCTCCTTCGTGAATACCGAACCAAAGTACTTGTTCAATTGGTCCGCCATTTCTTTGTTCCCCGTTATGACTTCCCCTGATACTGACTGCAGGGGACCTACGTTTGTCTTTACGACTGCAGGGGACCTACGTTTGTCAACGGTGGAGGATCATTAAGGTTACCCATCCAGAACTAAATGGTGACAATCTTCAACATGTCCTCCTGGCTGTATGTTCTTCATGTTGTGTATGCAATAACTGTTAGACTGAGTACTGTTTAACTCCAAAAGGTATGACCTTGGCTCTGCTTTATTAAGGCCCAAAGTGACTAATATACAAAATGGCTGGCCTTTTAGACTTGGGCTGCACACACGTGCGTGCAGCCCAATGGCCTCCAACAGTGACGCCATCTCGTGGCTAATGATCCCAAAGGTATATACATGATGATACCCCCCTCTGAGATATTAACACAGTCTTTTACAAATTGAGACGGTCCGGTGTTTCACGCTCCCGGGTTGATCATCTCAGTTCAACTCCAGCCTTAGGTGAGTGTTCAGAGTCTGTTGTGACTGGTGGCTGGGTGGCTGACCTGGTGGGAGTGGCAATGGCCATGTCAGGGATTGAAAGTTCATTTTCATTGAACATGTCAGTGATTGAAAGTCCTGATTCACTGATGACCAATGAGTCCTCTGATGACTGGGGGTAGGTTGGTTGGTTGTCGATTGTCCTTTCCGCCGACTGTTCCGGTTCGTCTGTGTACCGCAGCTTTGTCTGATCCATATGTTTCCTGCATGTTTGCCCATTTTTGAGCTTGACAATAAATACTCTGTTGCCCTCCTTGGTCATGACAGTACCAGCGATCCACTTGGGACACTGACCATAATTCAGAACATATACAGGATCATTTACAGAAATAGCGCGTGACACAGCTGCACGATCGTGATACCCTTGCTGACTTTGTCTTCTATATTCAACATGATTATTCAAGTCAGGGTGTACAAGAGATAGCTTGGTCTTAAGACCTTATTTCAGCAGGTGAGACCCCGGTAAGCGTGTGTGGTCTTGTCCTGTAACTAAGCAGTATGCATGACAGGCGGGTCTGCAGTGACCCTTGGGTTATTCACTTCATATTCTGCTTTATGATTTGGACAGCACGTTCTGCTTGCCCATTGGATGCAGGTTTGAATTGTGCTGACCTTACATGTTTGATACCATTGATAGCTGAACTCTTGAAACTCCTGACTGGTGAAGCACGATCCGTTGTCACTAACAACGATATCAGGCAGACCATGTGTCGCGAACATAACACTGAGATTCTTAATGGTGGCTGTGGATGTGCTGGATGACATGATTATACATTCTATCCACTTCGAATATGCATCTACCACAACTAAAAACATCTTCCCCAGGAAGGGCCCTGCAAAGTCTATTTGGGTCCTGGACCATGGTTTGAACGGCTACAACCACAGACTCAGCGGCGATTCCGCTGGTGCTTTGCTGAGCTGCGTGCATTGATGCACACATGATTCCAGATCAGAGTCAATTCCCGGCCACCATACATGAGACCTGCCGATGGCTTTCAGCATTACAATGCCGGGATGTGTGCTATGTAGCTCACATACAAATTTCTCTCTCCCTTTCTTGGGCATAACAACACGATTGCCCCAAAGCATATTGTTATGTATTGTCCATGTACATTAAATGTATAGTTACAATGGTGCGCCACAAGGGGCACTGTGGTGGGAGACCCAAAAGTACCTGCGAGACAGAGTATCAAAGGCTGCACACCACACCTGAGGGGCACTCTAGAGTTACACAATAAAGGACCAAGGTCACAGCAGTTACTACAACACCAGACTGTGTGGAGTCAGTGATTTGAGTGCTACATACATCACAAATTGGCGACGAGGACACGGACGAACTCTTCACGTAACCATGGCTACTTTGGGCACGCTAAAGGATTTCACAGAGGGTAATGACTGGGATGCCTTTACGGAAAGGCTTGAATACTATTTTATAGCAAACGACCTGACAGGGAACACAAACGCACTGATAGAGAAGCGTAAGGCGATATTGCTGTCCAGTTGTGGCAATGAGGTTTACTGTCTCGTTAGGGATTTGCTGGCACCCGCAAGTACCAAGGACAAGTCATATGAGCAGCTGATTGAACTCATTCGTAACCAACTGAAACCGAAGGAGAGCATCCTCACGGCCAGGCACAAATTCTACCACCAGACCTGAGGGCCAGGATGTCACAAAATATGCTGCGGACATCAGGAGACTTACGGTGCCATTCGATTTTGGCACACTCCTTAACGAGGCATGGCGAGACGTCTTTGTAATGGGGATTGGCCATGAGGGTTTCCTTCACAAGCTGCTATCTACTGAACTTACAGTCAGCCTGCAGCAAGCCATCAACATCAGCCGGGCATTTATGACCTCGACTTGCAGCACCAAGCAGATGATCCACACGGTCTCGAACCCGGCAGGTACCATTCACAGGATAGCGCCCGTCACGGACAAAACTGCAGAATGTGGCTCTGCCCAGGCCAGAGAGCATGAACCTCAGGGTCCTGGAACTCAGAGTCCACCGAGGGGGGCTAATCGAGTAGCACCATGCTGGCGCTGCGGAGGAAGCCATGGGGCTCACTGGTGCAGGTTTGCGGAGTATACGTGCAATACCTGCCACACGAAAGGCCACCTTCAGTGTATGTGCAAAAGAAACACGACTCACCGTGTGGCTGAGGAGATGGTAGATGATCTGCTATCCAGCGAGTAGCATTGCGGTTTGGTTCGACAGGCATCCCATCCCAGGTAGAAGAAGATGATGCGCTTGGACTGTATACGTGTACCGACGATTCGGCCCCAGTGATTATGGAAGTCAAGATTAACGGAGTCCCAGTGAGTATGGAAGTGGACACAGAGTCGGGTCAGTCGCTGATGAGTCAGGAAACTTTTAATAAACTGTGGGTCAGCCCAGCTGCACGACCCAAGCTGGTCCCGGTCACAGCGAAGCTGTGCACCTACACCAAGGAACTGATACCTGTTCTTGGCAGAGCGGATGTACAGGTATCTCATGGTGGCGAGACACACGGTTTACCTTTGTGGATCATTGCAGGCGATGGGCCGACGCTACTCGGCAGGAGATGGATGGGGAAGGTCCGTGGGAGCTGGGAAGACTTCATTCCTCCACAGACCGCTGTCCCCCATGTTCACAGGCAGAGCCGGCCTCCACCTTCGGATCGGATGACAGCGAAGGAAGCGTGTGTGGGGTTGGGCAGAGCAGCGGCGGCCGTCGACTCTCCCCTGCAAAGTTTGAGGGTGAGAAAGAGGCGCTGGAACCAGCAGCAGCGCCGACCGAGCTGGAGAAGAGAGAAGGGCTTCGACGGGCTGCTCCAGCAGGCACCGTCGGCCCGCAGGCAGAGGGCCGTTCGCAGGGCTTGCAGCGGGAGGAGCGGTGAATCGGCAGTTTCGGGAGCGGGACTCGCTCGGCGACATCGTGAGGGCCGGTGCTCCGAGGAGCGGGGCTCGTCCAAGATCGGCTGCGGCAGTGAGGAGGTTGGCTCCGGAGGACGTGTGCGTGTGTGTTGGCTCCCGTGTAAAAAGGTCAGCTGCGTGGGGTGCTCCGGAGGATGCGGCGGTGCGGGGGCCGGTGCACTGCGGCTCCCGGGTGTGTTCAGAGTGTGGCGGCTCTCTCTAGAGAGAGAGAGATAGGGAGAGCAGGCAGCAGCACAGCGAGTTCAAGATGGAGGCGAGCCTGGTGGCAGCAGAGTTCTGCAGGGAGAGGCAGGCAGGCACCAGCAGAGCACCTAAAATGGCGGCGCCCAGTAGAAACCTCGTGGGAAAAACAAAATGGCGTCTTAAAAGGGAAATGTAGCCGGGAGTCTTAAAGGGGCCTTACACCATTGGCGGTCCCCACAAAGAGAATTTTGTCAGGGCAAGAGTGAGTCAAAATGATTACTGTGATTTGTATGATGACGTGATTTATGACAAGAGTTAATATTTTGATGCTAAAATGATTACTGTGATTAAAATGATTGATGTGATTGGTGAAAAGAGTTAATACCACAATGCACAGTTAAAAGGGTGAATGGTTCTGTGACTAACATGACTAATGGATTAATGCGATTTCTGATTTTATGTGATTTATGCAATTGTTCAGCGGCTGCAGACAAGCCGCAAAGGCAACTATTTTCTGAGAACAGAGGCAACGCACTAGTTGCCATAACCTGTCTCAGAGCAGCCTATTACCTCGGGCAAAAAGGGGCAGTATGCCGCCACCATACCTCACCCAGTGGAGCTGGGATTTAATAATTGTTCAATGTACCTGCAACCTTTTGATACAACTCTTCAATGCATCTATATGTCTCATACAAATGTACTGTCTATGTGTACCTGCTTTCTACTGGAGATTATGTTTGTGTGCTTGTATCACTCATGTAAAAGACTGCTAATACCACATGCTTGCACCGGATCACAAGCATAATCTCTACATGGGAGGGGAAGAGGGAAGTGGATGGTCATGGACTCACACTCACAAATCAACCAGGACGCACAAGGCCGAGGTTATCG
This sequence comes from Pristiophorus japonicus, assembly GCF_044704955.1. NCBI lineage: Eukaryota > Metazoa > Chordata > Chondrichthyes > Pristiophoridae > Pristiophorus > Pristiophorus japonicus. The sequence continues at coordinate 278,357,868 of NC_091978.1, forward strand.
GCAATTTGCTTTTGGAACTGGGGGGGGGGGGGGGGGGGTGGAGTGAGATGTTAAGTATTGTCCATGTACATTAAATGTATAGTTACAATGGTGCACCACAAGGGGCACTGTGATGGGAGACCCGAAAGTACCTGCGAGACAGAGTATAAAAGGCTGCCCACCACACCTGAGGGACACTCTCGAGTTACACAATAAAGGACCAAGGTCACAGCAGTTACTACAACACCAGACTGTGTGGAGTCAGTGATTTGAGTGCTACATACATCAGACATACAATCCGACTGAATAGACAGTTCGTCTTTGCGATGAATGTAAGGTTTGGTCTCCTCGCACATTTGCTTGGGTATGGCTGACCAATCACCTTTGAGGATGCAACTCTTCACCACTGATAAAATCGTGTCCTGGCTGGTCAAGGTCTTAACTTGTTGAGCCGTGACAGGGGTTCCTTCACTCTCAAAAGCATCCATAATTAACAATAGATCCGCCGGTTGTGGCGTTTCCACTTCCGGTGTGGGCAACGGCAGACGGCTCAAAGCATTGGCACAATTCTCGGTGCCAGGTCTATGGCGAATGATATAATCATAAGCCGATACTGTCAGCACCCACCTCTGGATACGAAATGAATCTTTGGTATTGATACCTTTGTCTTCAGAGAACAGTGAATTGAGCGGGTTGTGATCTGTCTCCAGTTCAAACCGAAGACCAAACAGGTACTGGTGCATCTTTTTAACCCCATACACACAGGCTAGTGCTTCTTTCTCTACCATGCTGTAGGCTCTTTCCGCTTTAGACAAACTTTTTGAAGCATACACGACTGGTTGAAGTTTACCCGACACATTAACTTGTTGGAGTACGCAACCAATTCCACATGACGAACCATCACAGGCCAATACCAAACATTTACATGGGTCATAATGTACCAGCAGCTTGTTAGAGCAAAGCAGATTCGTGGCTTTCTCAAAAGCTCTGTCTTAAGACGCACCCCACACCCAGTTGTCGCCTTTTCTTAGCAACATGTGCAGTGGTTCTAATAAGGTGCTCAATTTCGGTAGGAAGTTACCAAAGTAGTTGAGTAGACCCAGGAACGAACGCAGCTCCGTCACATTCTACGGCTTGGGTGCATTCTTGATGTCCTTGGTTTTCGCTTCTGTGGGCCTGATGCTGTTAGCTGCAATTTTCCTCCCCAGGAATTCGACCTCTCATGCCATGAAGACGCACTTCGAGCGTTTCAGTCTGAGTCCCACTTTGCCCAGATGATGTAGAACCTCTTCCAGATTGTTCAGATGTTCCTCGGAGTCACAACCTGTGATCAGGATGTCATCTTGGAACACGACGGTTCTGGGAACGGACTTCAGTCGACCCTCCATGTTCCTCTGAAGTATTGTTGCAGCCGAGTGAATTCCAAAAGGGCACCGATGATAAATAAACAGTCCTTTATGCGTGTTAATGCACGTAAGTCTCTTCAACATCTAGACCAGCTCCTGTGTCATGTAGGTCGACATCAAGTCCAGTTTGGTGAATGACTTCCCCCCGGCTAGCGTTGCAAACAAGCCATCAGCCTTCGGTAATCGGTACTGATCCTGTTTCGAAACCCTGATGATCGTAGCCTCCACAGATTCTGACTGTGCCATCACTTTTCAGCACAGGAACAATGGGGCTGGCCCATTCATTAAATTCAACCGGTGATATGATCCCTTCATGCTGGAGTCTGCCCAATTCAATTTCAACCTTCTCCCTCATTATATACGGAACTGCCCGAGCTTTATGATGGACGTGTCTTGCATCTGAGTCCATGTGGATCTGCACCTTGGCTCCCGTGAAGTTGCCGATGCCTGGTTCGAACAGCAAGGGGAACTTGCTCAGTACTTGGACACATGTATCTTTCTCTGATGACAACGCCTTGATGTCGTTCCAATCGCATCTGATTTTTTTCAAGCCAGTTCCTGCCGGACAGCATTGGGCCATTGCCTGGGACAATCCATAGCGGTAACTCGTGAACTGCACCATCATACGACACTTTAATTGTGGCACTGTGTTGGGGGAAAACCCCGAGGTAGAAATAAATCTACTCCGAGACTATGTTAGAGAGTTGAAAACACACACAGTTTATTAATACAAGGTACCAGGGAAGTTGTATGTAGGTCCCTCAACCAGGCAACAACTCAATTTGGGGTTACACAAAATGAGTATTTAAAGTCGTAAATCACAAAGGTCACATGTCAGTGCTTCTACATGACCTGATCTTCTGGCATTTCAAAAGTGCCTACACAACAATTTCTCCAGTCGTGTTTGCCCGGCTCACTTCCTTATCTTCAGCCAGCATCTGGTGTGCGGTTGGTTTCTATGTTGCTCAACGTCTTGTGACCTTTTCGCAATTGATTATCTCATCCTGTCATTCAGTACATTTTCTAAAGCACAGCAATTTCGCACTAACGCTAGTAACCCTTCAATCCCTCATTTGGCCGAAATTTTTCATATACATAATTCTAGGCCAACGTATACCCAGTCTTTATGCAGAAATTGGTGATGCGATGTGCCAGTTCCTGAGCCCCGGGGTCTCCACCCCGGGGTCCAGGGTCCCATCTCCTGTCGCACCTCATTCTGCTGCTTGTAAAATCTCATCGTATAGGTGTTTTGGGCGTGTGTACGCCACCTTCTGAGACACCGCTAGGTTCTCGTAGTTGGAAGGTGGTTGGGTTACGGGTCTGCTCGATAGTAAAGATGACAGTGCTTTGCTTATACAACATTTAAGTAACATACATAGGCAATACAGCAATATTACCACCACCACAAAGGTAACCAGACCTTGGATTAGTGACGTTCCCATAGATCCTAACCACCCTGAGAACCAGCCCCACAACATGGAGGTTGGTGGTTGCTTAAGCTTTTTAACCTCTTCTTGGATATGCTCTGCCAGATTGGTAATTTCTCCCGAGCTATCCGGGACGTGTGCCCAATGAGGGCACAGGTTCCCCCTTTTTCTGCCAACACATAGTCAAGGGCCAACCGATTTTGCAGAGCTACTGTGCGGAGGGCTACCATCTCTGCATTAAACTTAACTAGGACTTCAGCTGTATCGTTGGCCACCTGTTCCAGGACGGAAGCCATGTTAATGGATTCCCTTGCCAATTTACCCACTCCATATCAGGGAAACGCAATGGCCCAGAATCTTTCAGTCTCCGTGACGGCTCGTCTGGCTCTCTAGTGAAGGTCCTTCAGAGAACCCAGGTGATACATGTAGGGTACGATATAAGCCAGATAACAAGAACCCGTCCATTCTCGGGGCAACCAGGGGTAGGCCCTGTGACCCCACACAAAATGAGTCCCGTAGTAGGGCGCATACTTATTTATCGCTGGGGGGTCCCATTAGACCGAAAAGTCACCGTTTCCGTTTAATGACGGGAGTGTCACCCTACCCACTTCGGCAGGTAAGGTAAGGCTATATGTGCAGTTACTGTACCCCACAATAGGATCTTCCGGTCGTCCCTGCCTTGTGAGACATAGCCCCCCTCCCTGTCCCTTCTTACACCTTGTTCTCAGGAACGGTGGTAGATAGGAATCATTATAGGTTGATTGTCTCCAATCACTACACTGTTCTGGATTATACCCATGACTTATAAGTTTTATTATGGTGCTGCCGTCTGCCTCTATGGATAAGAGCCAACGCGTGTGGATCCTGTTCTAACTCCAAACATCCAGCTGGCCATCTCATTATCACTAAATGGGATTGATTATAGGGGGATTCCTTCCTCCGAGTGTGTGGGGACATGGGCACAGACCCAACAGCTGGCAACGTTGGCTTTCTTGGCAAAGGTGTATGACATGTACAAAAAGGTGTTCACATGTAACTCTCTCTTGGTCCGTGGGGGTACTCTGGCCTGAGTCCTCCCTAGGCTACATATGACAATTACACAAAAAAGCAAACTGCACATAATATCACGTAACACATTCATCTTGGGTCATCTTTATTCCGGCGTTTTCTGCTGATGCGTCCGCCTTCAGTTTCCTAGAATATGTATGAAGGCAGGGTTATTTGTTTTGTTCGCTGGTGCTGGGGTCGTTGGATTCATATTCTTTGAGCTGAGACCAATGTTTCCATCGGCCAACCCCACCCATATCTATGCAGGCGCACGCATCTCCGCTAATTAGGACTTCAAATGGGCCAGACCAATGGGGAGCAAACCCCATTCATCCTGGCAGACATTTTACGATTACCTTTGCGCCTACCTGCGGGACCTCCCCCTGGTCCTCCAATTCCTTCTGTTCGTCCCTGCCTGCTTGCCGTTCCCTTACTTCCTTCCTCAATTCCTTAAGTTGCTTACTCAGTTCCAAGACATACTTTCTAATCCGATCCCTCAGGGGTCCTACGTCGGATCCCCCAGTTATGATTCCTTCCGGCAGACGCATTGCCCTGCCTGTCATCAACTCATATGGAGTTAATCCCGTCACTCGGTTAGGAATTGCCCTTTGTCTCATCAAGATTGTGGGTAGTAAATCCGCCCAAACTTGTCCTGTCTCTTGGATGGCCTTTGCTAGGGTTGTTTTAAGTGTCCTGTTCATACGTTCTACCATCCCAGAGCTTTGCGGGTGGTAGGGGATATGAAATTTCTGTCTAATACCCAACATAGCACACACCTCCTTCATTATTTGTCTGGTAAAATGGGTTCCCTGGTCGGAATTGATTTGGATAGGGGCGCCCCAATGTGGGATTACTTCCTCTGCCAATATTCGGGCCACCGTGATTGCGGTGCGGTTTCGCGTGGTGAACGCTTCTACCCACCGCGTAAACTGATCTATTATTACTAGACAGTATTTCTTGCCCCTTGAGGATGGTAAAGGTCCCATGAAGTCTATCTGTATACACTCCCACGGCCCTCTTGGTGAGCCATTCTAACTTTAACGGCCTTTCCTGGGTTGTGCTGGGCACACGTGACACATTGCTGACAGTACTTAGCTACGTCCTGTCCCATTCCTGGCCACCACCAATCCCCAGTTATGTTTGTTATCATGATGTTCCATCCGACATGACTGATGCCATGGTGTAGTTCCATGAGATTTGTCTAATACAAGCCGGGGCTATCACCTTCCCATCTTTCCTCCATACGAAGTCGTCACCCTGGCTCCCTCTTTTTGTGCCCCAATCTTTCTTTTCTTCATCAGTTACATCGGCATTTAATCTCACAATGTCTATATCTTCCCTGGTAATGATACTACATACAACTTCTTCCTGTACTTCTAAGGATATACCTGCTTCCTGTGCAGTTTTATCCGTTGCTTCATTGCCTCGTTGGACATTGCTTACTACTTTATGGTGAGCCTTAACCTTGATCACTGTTGCCTCTGCGGGTTCACTGTCTAATAGTAGTCTGATTCGGCCCTCGTGTTTGATAGCCTCCCCGCCCGAAGTGACGAACCCGCTCCTGGTCCAGGCAGTCATGCAGTCATGGACTACCCCGAAGGCATATATATATATTTGTCAGCCGGCCTTCGGTCAGTTGGAGGGCTTCAGTCAGGGCAGTGAGTTCAGCTACTTGGGCCGACAGTCTTCCGTCTAACCTTCCCTTTCAGACAGTGTTTAGCGCTTCGTCTACCACCGCCCATCCCGTATGCGGGGTCCCCTGAATATATTTCCGGGACCCATCCACGTACAGGATCAGCTCGGGGTTTTCAAGAGGAATCTCACTTATGTGTCCCGGTGAGTCCTCCCATTCCTATGCCTGGCACGCATGAGGCTCACCCATGGATAAGAGGCCCTCTGCCAGGTTCTCCCCCGTGTTTCGTACAATTTTTACGGACCCATCTAAAGGGTCTAAAACTGCTTCCCATTTGGCCCGGCGGACATTGGACACGGAGCGCAATTTCCCAGTGTTGAGCATTTCTACCAAAGTATGTTTGGTATGTAGTATAACCTCCCCTGTCATTATTACTGGCTCACTAACTTTCACCGCCCATGTTGTGCAGTCCAAAGCTGCTACACATCTTGACAGACCTCCTGCCACGGGCGACTGTTGGGTGGAATAGTACGCTACTGGGTGGGCTCGGTCTCCATGCATTTGAGTAACTACTGCTCCGTAAAACCCGCCCTCGTTTTCACAATGAATGTGAAACAGTGCGTTCATATTTGGAAGTCCTAGGCCTGGTGCCGACATCAGGGCTTCCTTTATCTGGTTGTATGCTGTTTCTTGATCCAGGCCCCACTCCACACTTTCTAGAGCTGGTTTTCCTCCCTTAACTAGTCTCTGTATGGGTTCCGCGATTGCCGCAAAGTTGGCTATAAAGTTCCTACAGTAGTTAAAGAGTCCTAATACTTTACACACTCCTCAGACCGTTTTCGGTCGGGGCATAATGCGAATTGCTTCCTTTCTGTCATGGGACATTGTTTTTGTCCTCTGCGATAGTTGGTGGCCCAAGTACTGTACCTCCTTCAATCCGATCTGAGCTTTCTTGGGGTTTACCTTAAATCCCGCTTTCTTTAAGGTTTCCAAGGTTTCTATTAGAGCCCCCATATGTCCTCTCTCGTCCTCTGAGGCAATCAACAGATCGTCCACATATTGAAGGATGGTACTTCGGTAGGGAGCTAAATCTCCAAGGCTTGACTCATAATTCGGTGAAATATGGCCGGACTATTGTGAAAACCCTGGGGCACTCATGTCCAAGTGTACTGCCTATCCCCTATTGTGAATGCGAATTTATCTTGGGACTCTTGGGCTAATGGTGTGGACCAAAATCCATTAGCTATATCTAAGACCGTGAATATTTTATGTTCTGGTTTCAGTCCATTAAATATGGTTTCTGCGCTTGCTACGATGGGGTGCTAGCGGGGAGTTACTTTATCTAACGCCGTATAGTCTATGGTCAATTAATATGACCCATCTGGTTTCTTTACGGGTCAGGTTGGTGAGTTCGTTGTGCTTTCAGCTGCCCGAAGGATGCCGCTCCGCAAGAGGTCCTGCACTGTTTGTTTTACGGCCTCTCGGGCTTCAGATTTAATGGGGTATTGCTTATGAGGAGTGTGTTCGGGCCCAGGAATAACCACTGGCTTGGCCTTTACCAGCCCACAATTTTGCTTTGATTGAGCCCACAATTCCCTCATTTGTTCGCAAAATGGGCCGTAGTCCCCTGCTGTATCCCAATCTCGGGTGAGAAATTGCACACTTCCGACCTTTGCGTGATTGTGCAAATTAGTCTGTTCCCCGTACATTGTGCTTTTGCATCCTCCCTTATTTCTCCAAACTATTCTCTTATTCTGTGGGTCTATTAGTGCCCCTAACTGTTCAAGGAGGTCAATCCCCAATATGGTCCCTTCTGCATTTAGGCATACATAAAATTGTGCCGGGATCAGAATACCGGCTATCTCCAAAAGAATTACTTCACTCTGGTGGGCTTTGGTGGCAGATCCTCCCATGCCAGTTATATCGACTACATGTTTAATTGTGGGTAAGGGAATATCTGTCATAGCTACCGATGCTCCGGTATCCACTAACATATCATACTGCCGGCCCCCTAACAGCACGGTTATGTGAACACGTGGATCCTCTCCCGCCCCACGGGGCCCGCTGGCCTTCAGTCCCTTCCTAAGTCCCTCAGCGCTGTGATTAGCTGCTGTCGGTTCATCTCCTCTACTCTAAGGCCTGACTGACTATTTCTTTTCTCCTTGGTGCCCAACATTTATCAGTGGCATGTCCCTTTTTCCCGCAATTGTCACATCGGATGGTTGGTCTTTTGGGGCCCCTACAGTCGGTGGCAAAATGACCCGTCTTGCCACAGTTGTAGCATTCCCCCCGGCCCGCACTCTTACAGCATTTGTTCTGATGATGGCACCTTCCACACCAGTGCTGGTGTCTCTTTCTTTTCCCTCAATCGAGGATTCCCCTGTACCAAGGTCGACATGGCCCTTGACTGCATTTGCCCCATTTCCCGCTGCTCTCACCCTTTCCCCTCCCTCCTAGAACCATGATAGGGTTCTTTTTTCCTCACCTTCTACCCCACTAGTCTCCACATTTAGTGGATCATCCTCTGCCACTTCCATTACCTCCACCACCAAACACATTTTTCCCACCCCGTTCAGCATACTGAAGGTGTGAAGGAATTCTACCTTATAACTTATTTAAAAATGAGACAATTGTTGAGATGGCATTAAGCTGAATTGGCTAATTTGGAAATCCTAGCTATGAAAGAATTCTAGCCTTCAAGGGCTGACCCTCGATAAGTAACTTTATTAACTTCTTAAAACAGGACAATTGTTGAAATAGCAGTTAGCGGAATGGTCTTATCTGGATTGTCCATCACATAAACAAATGACATCTGCCCTCTTGACCATAGCTTGGTGATTGAACAATGGACATATGTAGACACAGCAGTTAGTCCAGCTGAGTGGCTAAACGTCATGTACCTATCGCATAAACAAGACCAAGTTCTTGGGACTATGCATAGTTATTGTATTAACGCAATAGTAAGGAAGGACATTAGCTTGGATGATGTGGAATCAGTATGGGTGGAGCTACGGAATACCAAGGGGCAGAAAACGCTAGTGGGAGTTGTGTACAGATCACCTAACAGTAGTAGTGAAGTTGGGGACAGCATCAAACAAGAAATTAGGGAGGCATGCAAAAAAGATACAGCAGTTATCATGGGCGACTTTAATCTTCATATAGATTGGGCTAACCAAACTGGTAGCAACACGGTGGGGGAGGATTTCCTGGAGTGCATTAGGGATGGTTTTCTAGACCAATATGTTGAGGAACCAACTGGAGGGCTGGCCATGCTAGACTGGGTGATGTGTAATGAGAAAGGACTAATTAGCAATCTTGTTGTGCGAGGCCCCTTGGGGAAGAGTGACCATAATATGGTAGAATTCTTTATTAAGATGGAAAGTGACACAGTTAATTCAGAGACTAGGGTCCTGAACTTAAGGAAACATAGAAACATAGAAAATAGGTGCAGGAATCGGCCATTCGGCCCTTCGAGCCTGCACCACCATTCAATAAGATCATGGCTGATCATTCCTTCAGAACCCCTTTCCTGCTTTCTCTCCATACCCCTTGATCCCTTTAGCCGTAAGGACCATATCTAACTCCCTCTTGAATATATCCAATGAACTGGCATCAACAACTCTCTGCGGCAGGGAATTCCACAGGTTAACAACTCTCTGAGTGAAGAAGTTTCTCCTCATCTCAGTCCTAAACGGCCTGCCCCTTATCCTTAGACTGTGTCCCCTGGTTCTGGACTTCCCCAACATCGGGAACATTCTTCCCACACATCGGGAACATTCTTCCCGCATCTAGCCTGTGCAGTCCAGTCAGAATCTTATACGTTTTTATGAGATCCCCTCTCATCCTTCTAAACTCCAGTGTATAAATACGCAGTTGATCCAGTCTCTCCTCATATGTCAGTCCAGCCATCCCTGGAATCAGTCTGGTGAACTTTCGCTGCACTCCCTCAATATTAAGAATGTCCTTCCTCAGATTAGGAGACCAAAACTGAACACAATATTCCAGGTGGGGACTCACCAAGGCCCTGTACAACTGCAGCAAGACTTCCCTGCTCCTATACTCAAATCCCCTTGCTATGAAGACCAACATACCATTTGCCTTCTTCACCGCCTGCTGTACCTGCATGCCAACTTTCAATGACTGATGAACCATGACACCCAGGTCTCGCTGCACCTCCCCTTTTCCTAATCTACCACCATTCAGATAATATTCTGCCTGTGTGTTTTTGCCCCCAAAGTGGATAACCTCACATTTATCCACATTATACTGCATCTGCCATGTATTTGCTCACTCGCCTAACCTGTCCAAGTCACCCTGCAGCCTCTTAGTGTCCTCCTCACAGCTCACACCGCCACTAAGTTTAGTGTCATCTTCAAACTTGCAGATATTACACTCAATTCCTTCATCTAAATCATTAATATATATTGTAAAGAGCTGGGTTTCCAGCACTGAGCCCTGCGGCACTCCACTAGTCACTGCCTGCCATTCTGAAAAGGACCCGTTAATCCCGACTCTCTGCTTCCTGTCTGCCAACCAGTTCTCTATCCACGTCAGTACATTACCCCCAATACCATGTGCTTTGATTTTGCACACTAATCTCCTGTGTGGGATCTTGTCAAAAGCCTTTTGTAAGTCCAAATACACCACATCCATTGGTTCTCCCTTGTCCACTCTACTAGTTACATCCTCAAAAAATTCCAGAAGATTTGTCAAGCATGATTTCCCTTTCATAAATCCATGCTGACTTGGACCAATTCTATCATTGCTCTCCAAATGCGCTGCTATTTCATCCTTAATGATTAATTCCAACATTTTCCCCACCACTGATGTCAGGCTAACCGGTCTATAATTACCCATTTTCTCTCTCCTTCTCCCTCCTTTTTTAAAAAGTGGTGTTACATTAGCTCAAGCTTATGCCAATGCTGGTCCAGTAAGCCTACCTCAGCACCCGCACATTGCGCCCCTAGGTCAAGTAAACCTAAACTCCATCTACACTATGGACCTGGAAATACCAAACCAGGAAAACACCTGCTGGATTCTAACTAACCTTGATAAGTTGGAAACCTATTGCCAAGGCTAGAATGGCCAACACCTAAGGCACCTTCTACAAATGATACTAAATTCAAACTTAATTCCCCCAATAAACCAGTGTAACAAATGGTTCAAATTTACACCTATGTTCTCATAGCAACTCAGGGAGGGCATGCAATTGATTCCAACAAGGAACTACTCACCAATACAGCCAAAACTAATGGGTTGGTAGCTACCTACAAATTGGGCAAAGTATCACACAGGATAACTGGGACATTGTCCACTGTTGCCTCGCAAACCAATAACAAAATACTGTCCTCAAACTGGCCTGTGAGGATGCTCTAAACCATTATTGAGATAATCAACAAAAATGGGATAATGTTGAACGCATTATCCAATGAAATCATGACCTATTAAGCCTACCCCAAACTAAACCTATAGTGAGACCAGAAACTAGAGACAGAAATACCAGAGAAGGTACCTTTAGTACCCAGAAACAAGGACTGCCTAGACCCAAGTCTCAAGCCCACCCCGCCCGGACACAAACTTGTGGCTCAGGACCCCTAGGAGGGTATTCCAGAAGGTCTATGCCCCCAACTCGCCCACATCAAGAGAAAGATCTATCCCCGGAAAGATGGGATAGACAAGGGGCCAGACCGTGAAGGGAAAGCAAAGGACAGTGGGATCCCTATGGGGACAACTTTTACACTGGCCAAAACTATCAGAGAGCCATGGGAAGATACCGGGATGACCAGAATAGGGATCAAAGAGATTCCAGACAGGACCGACGTCCACCCCAACGGGAGGATCATCGAGATAATAGATGGTCCAACAGACCCCGTAAGAGATCTGGAAAAAACGATACCCCCAAAAGCGAGGAAGAAAAATCAGTCAAAATGGTCAGAAGCGAGACCGTAAATGAAACTCAGGATTCTGAGGGTGACCAATCTCAGGATTGAAGCCTGGCACCCAGCCAGGGTCCCTTGAATTCCCCTATGCTCTGGCAACCTTGCCCACGAACACACAAGTGGAGGTCCAGTTTGATACGGGAGCTGATTATACTGTAATGGACCCCATAACTATAAAAACTAAGTGGACAGTTTTGGGGAGCCCAATTTATAAAGAACCATTCACACAAGGTAGAATTCCACAGCCCTTCTCTCTGGGATCAAGAAAGATAAATATAAATCTTGTATTGATCGAGCAAACGGCTTTTGGTCACATCCAATCGAAGAGACTGATTGGCCAAAAACAGCGATGATTGAACCCAATGGATATCAGTACTGTTGGACCAGACTGCCCCAGGGATTTCAAAACAGCCCCGTTCTCTTTTCCGCCCACATCATTGATCTTTTAAAAGACCTACCGAACGTCAACTCTTAAGTGGACGATATATATCTGTCATATAACGATCTTCAAGAGCACTTCAACACTATTGATAGTGTTTTATCCAGATTTACCACTGCTAGGTACCTAATCAACATCAAAAAGAGTCAACTAGTTAGGGGGAGGTAGATTTTCTGGGCCTACGAATAATCAGAAATGGTAGAGGATTAACTCAATCTTATGAAGAGAAATTAGCCATCATTCAATATCCTAAAACTCTGAAATCTACAAGCAAGTTCAGGACTCGTGAATTTTGCTCGATCCTTTACACAACCTTTGCCGAGCTCTCAGTCCTCTGTATGCTAGAGTGGGCGAAGCGGCGAAAGGACCATTCATATTTTCAACAGACGATTAATCAAAACTGCAACAAATATGCCGAGGGGTACAGAAGGCCATAGACCTGGAACAAAGGGACTTACAAATTTTCCTCAATATTCACCTCAGGTCATCATTAAAGTGGCAGATGCAGTTTTTCACAATGAAAAGAGCATTGTGCCTGTTCAGTTCCATTCTTATAGCTTTTCCAATGTTGAACAGGGGCACATAAAAAGAAAGGGTCATGACTATGGAAGTTCAATACCTCACCAAGGCAAGAACCCTTCAAGGGGAATACCCCATTACCACCTATACTGAGATTCCTGATTTGAGATCAGTGCTGAGGATGGCCTCTGATGAAAAAAGAGCTACCCAGATCCGATGTGATAAATGGGCATCGTTCTTGAATGATCCTACACTCATTTTTAAATCCTATCCTCGGAAATGGACTTAGAGCATCTCCCAATGATAAGGAGCAAGGAATCAAACAAATGCCTATGAGACCATTGACAGAATACCATCAAGTCCTTTACTGTGATGGATCATCAATGACGATTAAAAAAGGGACATCCCAACAATCCTCAGCTGGAATGGGGATAGTAGTAAGGACTTTGAGATTCCTATTCTTTTTTGTCCAGAAGGATTAATGTCCATACCTCTTGGCCATAAGACAGCACAATATGCTGAAGCTGCAGCACTACGGTATGCTTTAGAAAAGGTAGATGCTCTTAAACTCACATTAATCTGTACAGATAGCGACTATTGTAAAAGAGGCTATAACTGGGACCTAGTTTTCTGGGAACAAATGAAGTTTACCAATCATAAGGGTAAACTCATAAAACATAAGTTGTTGTGGGAAGAGATTCTTTGTTCGAGGACGGAGAAACAAAATTGTCAGGTGATTCATGTAAACAGGTATACCACCGGGACAGTACACTCGAAGGGCAACAGTCTTGCAGACGAACAAGCGAAGCATTCGATCTACATGGCACCTCATCCAGAGGGGTCTGCCAAAATTAGTGTTATCACTAGGGAGAATAGGGTAGCTAATCAGGATGAGGAATTGATTCGGCTATTAGACCCAACAAGAGAATAACCAGGATATCCATCAAAGTACTCTTACTCAGAAACCCCTACTGGTATTGTGGTGGTTAAGTTGACCAAGGGAAACCAAGAAGTACCCCCGAGTTACAAACGAGAACAGCTTGTAAAAGAAGCGCATGAGGGCATAGGTCAAGCACATTGTGGTGCCAGAACAACATTCTGCAAATTGACTCCCTTGTATTGGTGACCAGGCATGCTTAAGGCCTGTAAAACATTCATTGTGAACCGTGCAATTTAACTAATAAGTCATCACTTATTAAGCCACCACCATTGGCTCGTGTGATAGCTAATGAACCAATAGAAAAATTCTTTATTGATTTCATTGGACCACTTCCCCCGTCTTTGGGATACAAGACATGTTCTCATTTGTGTTGATGGATGCATTTCCTTCTGCTGGTTGGTCCCCACAAAAACTGTTTCAGAAAGCGCACTCGTCAATGCTATTACTGACATAATTACTGTAGCTGGTGCACCCAAAATCCTACACTCCGATCAAGGTGGAGCCTTTGTTTCCAAGGTCTTCAAAGACTACTGCGAACAAAGGGGAATTGGGTTAGAGCACAGCACACCACGTTATCCACAATCGGCGGGACTGGTAGAACATAAAAACCAAGAAGTTAAAAAAGTTATTGATCAAACTATTGAGAATCAGGGGAAATAAGTGGATCACCGTCATACCGGAAGTGCAACTATCATTTAATAATGTGCCCACATCTGCATCAGGGACAGTGTCCCCTAAAACTCCGTCTTATCTAATATATGGAGTTAAGGTGCATATACAGTACCACTTACCCATCATGGTTCTTTTATTGCCTCTATACTCTCTGACTCCTTGATCTGACAGCAACAGTCAGATTTAAAACAAGTAGTAACAGATAAGATACATAAGATCGATCAGAGGATAAGGGAGACAAATAGACAAAAACAATTGACCAACAAAGTATGGTAACCCCGAGCAGGAGAATGGGTACAGGAAAAAAAATTCGAGCAAAGACCTGGTTTAAGGCCTAAATTGAAAAAAACTGTTCAAATACGTTCAGTTGTTAATGAAGGAACTGTAGCAATATACACTAATCAGCCGCATGACAAGCAAACTCTTAAAACTGTCTCCACAGACAATCTGAAGAGGTGTCTTGAGGGAACTGAGGGAAATCCTTATTAGTCGGGAAATTGTGTTGGGGAAATTGATGGGATTGAAGGCCGATAAATCCCCAGGGCCTGATGGTCTGCATCCCAGAGTACTTAAGGTGGCGGCCTTGGAAATAGCGGATGCATTGACAGTCATTTTCCAACATCCCATAGACTCCGGATCAATTCCTATGGAGTGGAGGGTAGCCAATGTAACCCCACTTTTTAAAAAAGGAGGGAGAGAGAAAACAGGGAATTATAGACCGGTCAGCCTGACATCGGTAGTGGGTAAAATGATGGAATCAATTATTAAGGATGTCATAGCAGCGCATTTGGAAAGAGGTGACATGATAGGTCCAAGTCAGCATGGATTTGTGAAAGGGAAATCATGCTTGACAAATCTTCTGGAATTTTTTGAGGCTGTTTCCAGTAGAGTGGACAAGAGTGGAATCAGTTGATGTGGTGTATTTGGACTTTCAGAAGGCTTTCGACAAATGCCACACAAGAGATTAATGTGCAAAGTTAAAGCACATGGGATTGGGGGTAGTGTGCTGACGTGGATTGAGAACTGGTTGATACAGGAAGCAAAGAGTAGGAATAAATGGGTACTTTTCAGAATGACAGGCAGTGACTAGTGGGGTACCGCAAGGTTCTGTGCTGGGGCCCCAGCTGTTTACATTGTACATTAATGATTTAGACGAGGGGATTAAATGTAGTATCTCCAAATTTGTGGATGACACTAAGTGGGGTGGCAGTGTGAGCTGTGAGGAGGATGCTATGAGGCTGCAGAGTGACTTGGATAGGTGAGGTGAGTGGACAAATGCATGGCAGATGAAGTATAATGTGGATAAATGTGAGGTTATCCACTTTGGTGGTAAAAAGAGAGGCAGGCTATTATCTGAATGGTGACAGATTAGGAAAAGGGGAAGTGCAACGAGACCTGGGTGTCATGGTACATCGGTCATTGAAGGTTGGCATGCAGGTACAGCAGGCGGTTAAGAAAGCAAATGGCATGTTGGCCTTCAGAGTGAGGGGAATTGAGTACAGGGGCAGGGAGGTGTTACTACAGTTGTACAGGGCCTTGGTGAGGCCACACCTGGAGTATTGTGTACAGTTTTGGTCTCCTAACCTGAGGAAGGACATTCTTGCTATTGAGGGAGTGTAGCGAAGGTTCACCAGACTGATTCCCGCGATGGCGGGACTGACATATCAAGAAAGACTGGATCAACTGGGCTTGTATTCACTGGAGTTCAGAAGAATGAGAGGGGATCTCATAGAAACATTTAAAATTCTGACAGGTTTAGACAAGTTAGATGCAGGAAGAATGTTCCCAATGTTGGGGAAGTCTAGAACCAGGGGTCACAGTCTAAGGATAAGGGGTAAGCCATTTAGGACCGAGATGAGGAGAAACTTCTTCACCCAGAGAGTGGTGAACCTGTGGAATTCTCTACCACAGAAAGTTGTTGAGGCCAATTGACTAAATATATTCAAAAAGGAGTTAGATGTAGTGCTTACTACTAGGGGGATCAAGGGGTATGGTGAGAAAGCAGGAATGGGGTACTGAAATTGCATGTTCAGCCATGAACTCATTGAATGGCGGTGCAGGCTCAAAGGGCCGAATGGCCTACTCCTGCACCTATTTTCTATGTTTCTATGATAGCAGAATGAGGGAACAGTACAAGGTGCAGTTGTACACTGTTTTCCAAGACCCAGCTTGGAGCACGAAACCAGAAGCGGATGCGATCGAACTACTGACAGTCAGCCAAACAGTGTCACTGACTCCTCCATACAATGCTTGGCAACACCTCAGAAATTGGTTTCGCAAAAAACCACAACCAAAACGGGTAAAGACCAACAGGTTACTACAACGAAGGAAGAAAACACTGCAGATGGAGAAGGAATCAACCGAGATTCTGGTAAGGACCGTAAAAGGAAAAAGAAAACCAAAGTCACCTTAAGATTGGAATTCCAATGGTACCAGACAATTCCTTGTTAAAAATCTTCCAGACACAGACAATGTATGTGAAATACCAGAAATGTTTTATTACTTAAACACCTCACATTATGTGATTCCCTGCAGATGTGAGGAGATCATACACTCTTCTAGGTTTAAATCGACTCACATCTGGATGGGTGGTAACGAGTGTGATGGACCTATTCACTATAACCTTGGTCAAGCACGATGGCACAAGGGAAAACATGGAGGAAGGAATCTTCTTTGTATTTCAAAGTTATCCTCCAACGGGACATACATCCATTATAAAGACAATTATCTTCCCAATGACACTTCTACCCAGGACACTTCAGAATGCTCTGGCATCAGAGTTTATTCACTTTACTCCTGGTGTAAGGACGTCAGTTGGATACAGTCAAGAGTAAATTAAGAAAAATATTGGTTTAGGCCAACAGAACCTTACCGATTCAGAATCGAGCAGAAGCTATCAAACCTTACCTCCCTAATGGTTCATTATCGTTTGAGGAACAGTTTGATAATACTTCTCTCTCGATATACCAATCGGATGTTTATAGAGCAGTTGTACCATTCAATCAGTCTTTTACGGGCGTTATCAAATCAAGTGACTCTTCCCGACGTCGCAAGAAACGTTCTACATCGATGAACACCCGCTCGCTCCAACAGTCTTCTCTGCTGCGAGCAGAATCTGTCCTCACGCTGGATCAAATGAACAGCGATCAAGATCGCAGCTTTAAGAAGATTGTGGATTTCGTTAAACTTCAGAAATCGCTTCTCGTCACAGGTGTTCAAACTATCCGCCAAGAACTCCTCTCTACAGACAGGGGCACTAGACTCAATAGCCTTATGACAGCTATTCACATCTCCGTTTTTCAGAGTGACTATAGGCACTGTGTTTTTTCTGCTCCTGCGTGCTCTGGACTCCTCGGACCCGGAACCGGAGGTGGGGCCCCGACGAGTCTGCACGCAGTGCGCTTAAACATTGCTTCCAGCCTTTGCATTATTGGGGCCAGCTGTGGGAGAGAAAACATCGGAGGTAGTGGGAGAGAGCGAGTGAGGCGGGTGGGGAGAGAGAGACACGGGGGGGGGGGGCGGAGAGAGAGAGACACGGGGGGGGGGGGAGAGAGAGACACGGGGGGGGGGGGGAGAGACAGACACGGGGGGGGGGGCGGAGAGACAGACACGGGGGGGGGGGGGGGAGAGACAGACACGGGGGGGGGAGAGACAGACACGGGGGGGTGGGGGGGAGAGACAGACACGGGGGGGGGGGGCGGAGAGACAGACACGGGGGGGGGGGGCGGAGAGACAGACACGGGGGGGGGGGGAGAGACAGACACGGGGGGGGGGGGAGAGACAGACACGAGGGGGGGGCGGAGAGACAGACACGGGGGGGGGGGGAGAGACAGACACGGGGGGGGGGGGGGAGAGACAGACACGGGGGGGGGGGGGAGACAGACACGGGGGGGGGGGAGAGACAGACACGAGGGGGGGGGGCGGAGAGACAGACACGGGGGGGGGGGCGGAGAGACAGACACGGGGGGGGGGCGGAGAGACAGACATGGGGCGGGGCGGAGAGAGAGACGGGGGGGGGCGGAGAGAGAGACGGGGGGGGGAGAGAGAGAGAGACGGGGGGGGGGGAGAAAGAGAGAGAGACGGGGGGGGGAGAAAGAGAGAGAGACGGGGGGGGGGAAAAGAGAGAGAGACGGGGGGGGGGGGAAAGAGAGAGACACGGGGGTGGGGGAGAGAGAGACACGGGGGTGGGGGAGAGAGAGACACGGGGTGGGGGAGAGAGAGACACGGGGGTGGGGGAGAGAGAGACACGGGGGTGGGGGAGAGAGAGACACGGGGGTGGGGGAGAGAGAGACACGGGGGTGGGGGAGAGAGAGACACGGGGGTGGGGGAGAGAGAGACACGGGAGTGGGGGAGAGAGAGACACGGTGGTGGGAGGGGAGAAGAGAGTCACGGGCAGGGGAGAGAGACACGGGGGTGGGGGGGAGAGAGTCACGGTGGGTGGGGAGGGAGGGGGGGGGCTGGGGAGAAAGAGAGACACAAGGCGGGGGGGGGAGAGAGAGGGGCCAGAGAGAGAACTGGGAAAGTGGGAAGGGGGATCGGAGGGGGGAGAGGGAACTCAGGGAAGATGTATCATGTTCTTCCAACCCTCTTTACACACCCACAGTGGATGAAATCCGGAAGTCACAACACTGTCACTATTCACTTCATACCCAATAAACTTGTTAACAATCTGTAAGCCACACACAATGTCCTGTCTATGCTGGGCAGTGAGAGGGGTGGGTAGGGGAGAGGTAGAGAGGGGGAGGGGGGGAGAGACACGCTGGGGTAAGGGACTTCGGCTGGAGGAAGGGAGGCATGCACTTGGGCTCAGACAGGTGTTTGGGAGGCTTTTGCTGGGAGCTTTATCCTCTCTGTGACTGCTTACAGGGGAGTTCTGAAGTCAGAATGGCTCTAATTGCACTTTGCATAGTCACTCAGAACCTGGTCCAATTACACATTCCAGAGAAACGTCTGTGGCTTATCCTCCAAGGGGTCCAATTAGCAATCAGATCATGTGATAATGGAGTGCCAATCAGCCAGAAACACAAGGCAAATAAGCACATCCCTTTTAACACTCCAGTCCAATAAGGTTCCTTAGTCATGATATGGAATTCCTTTCCTCAATGACCGCGGACTCAATATCATGAGAGAGAATGCCCTTGCTAGACTCACATCTCATGCCATGCTTCACAATATTAGTTGCCTTCCCACTGAGAGAACCCTACTCGGAGATACTGTTTGGCTCACTGAATCTTGGTTTTGAAATAATAACCTATCTCTCCACAGATGCTGCCTAACCTGCTGAGATATCCAGCATTTTATTTTTTGTTTCGGGTTCCAGCATCCGCAGTATTTTTTCTTTTGTATAATAACCTTCATATTGCTTCCAAAGATTGGACTGCTATGCCATCCACTTCAAGGGGTGCAAAAACTTTGATTAAAGAATCACGACTTGAAAGAACTGTGGCTACGCTCCTTTAATCACATATAAGGGTTCTCGGAAAGGATGGTGGAAACATTTAAATGAGCACAGCCTTGTGCTCCGCATTGTGATTTATCCTTTGTAACGTAAATTAATTTTGTAAGCCTACACACGGACATTCAAACCTCATCTTCCACCAACGCACCTCAATTGAATCCGCCACCTTATCGACCGGATCTAACAATCAATTGCTGATTTTATGGGACATTGTTCAGCTTGTCAAGCTTCAGCCAGCTCAAACGACACTGCAACATCTCCTTGACTCACCTGAATGACTCACCTCTACGGACAATACATCTACCAATTACACATTCTAATTACATGGTGTTCCGCTAATTGTATGAAAAAGTAATAATCATTCTTCAAAATTCTGTCTAATTTGAAATAAGGCAAAAGATTGCCCTTGGAATGATTTAGAGGAACTTTGATGTAGCACATGCTTAGACTATTGTAAATCTTGTGATATTAATATTGTGCGAAGTTTTTTTGAAACTTTGTTTGAGAAATATTGACCAAATCCTGCCCTTGCTGCTCATGCTCATGTTGGTCAAGATGGGGGTGTGAAGGAATTCTACCTTATAACGTCTTTTAAAAATTCTACCTTATAACTTCTTTAAAAATCAGTCAATTGTTGAGATGGCATTAAGCTGAATTGGCTAATTTGGAAATCCTAGCTGTGAAAGAATTCTAGCCTTCAAGGGCTGACCCTCGATAATTAACTTCATTAACTTCTTAAAACAGGACAATTGTTGAAATAGCAGTTAGCGGAATGGTCTAATCTGGATAAACAAATGGCATCTGCGATCTTGACCAAAGCTTAGTGATTGAACAATGGACATATGTAGACATAGCAGTTAGTCCAGCTGAATGGCTAAATGTCATGTACCTATGGCATAAACAAGACCAAATTCTTGGGACTATGCATAGTTAATGTATAACTTCTTAAAAAAGGACACATGTTGTAACAACACTCAAGTGCCCATCGCACAAACAAATTACATCTTCCCTTTGAACATAGATGTTGAACTCACAATGGCCATATGTTGATACAGTGGTTAGCAATGCAAAGGTAAGCTAAAAAATAACTAGCGATAATTAACTTGATCAACAAGAAACGCTTGTGGAAAACAACAAAAGTGTATATGAAGCGGGAATTAAAGAGTTAAGCATGTTTTAGATTAGGAAGGCAAAAACACAATTTGCTGATGTGGCAGAATTAGCAACTGCAACTGTAAGACAATGGTACAGTTCATGTTATTCAAAGCTAAGGTCGTAGGCCTAGGATGTGGCTTCCTATTGTATTCAGAACAATTAACAAAGTTGAAATTAAACAATCTGTAATAAAGTGAAAAAAAATCGTCACGCGGTAGAAAGGCTGACCAATGATAACGTTGATGATGACTTTGCAAAGAATTCTGTATAAAAGAAGCCGCTCCTGAAGTATTAGATGAGAATGGTGGGAAGGGATCCAGTTAAGGAACTGGTGTAGACCGTGTCTCCCTTGATCAATCAATTAAACAATTCTTTTCTCCAAAACAGGCCTGTGTTGAGTGTCTTTGTCATACTCCACATCAAATGACGTCGTCTGGCAGGACGCACCCGGGCAGAAGACAAACAGACATTTGCAGACCATCAAGAGTGAGTATATTTTAAATATCACTCATAAATCCGATGTAAGCTGCCGCGAAATGTGTCGGTCATCTGGGGTGTCCGAACTTGTGAGAAAGGTCTGTAATGGTGTAAAAGACTTGAGGATAGTAAGAGGTCACAATAGTAATTATCAAAGTAGGATCGGCTTCGTAGATTTGTAATTGCAGACCCTAGGTTCGAGGGAACCAGGTTAAAGGGGACAACGAACCGATAGATGGATAGACGTACCAAAAATAGATGGCGTGAAAAGATATGCTAGATTAGGGGCCGGGAGGTTCGCTGAGTAGGTATTTTGCCGACAACCATAAAAAATTGATAGTTACTATGTTAAGTGACGGATGGGATCCCAAAGAAGACCCCGCAAAACAAAAATTATGGTGGGAGAAAGGCAAATAAACAGACGGCCAAAGCAGGTTTGATGGTGGTCAGTCAATGTTTGCAATATAAGGCCATGGCCAGGTCTCAATTAGAGGAATTGTGCAAATTAAGAGTAGGAGTTAGAGTGGGCAGATCTAAGAAGAATATAATACCGACACAGAAGCTTCAGCTTTTGTGCCAAGGAAGAGAAAGATAAGCTTTGTTGAATGAAAGTGGTTGCGTGGACTTTTTCTTGACTGTGGAATATTTGAGGTGGGAGTTAATGAATTTTCCAGTTGTCTGAAAGCCGGTCTTTTAAAAGAGAAATAGTGCATCTGTATGTTTGTTTTAGCTCCACCCACTTTTCCAGGCAGTGAGCTGAAAGTTTTTAACCTTTGTAGTGTTGTCCTAGATAGAAACATAGAAAATAGGTGCAGGAGTAGGCCATTCAGCCCTTCTAGCCTGCACCGCCATTCAATGAGTTCATGGCTGAACATGAAACTTCAGTACCCCCTTCCTGCTTTCTCGCCATACCCCTTGATCCCCCAAGTAGTAAGGATTTCATCTAACTCCCTTTTGAATATATTTAGTGAATTGGCCTCAACTACTTTCTGTGGTAGAGAATTCCACAGGTTCACCACTCTCTGGGTGAAGAAGTTTCTCCTCATCTCGGTCCTAAATGGCTTCCCCCTTATCCTTAGACTGTGACCCCTGGTTCTGGACTTCCCCAACATTGGGACCATTCTTCCTGCATCTAACCTGTCTAAACCCATCAGAATTTTAAATGTTTCTATGAGGTCCCCTCTCATTCTTCTGAACTCCAGTGAATACAAGCCCAGTTGATCCAGTCTTTCTTGATAGGTCAGTCCCACCATCTCGGGAATCAGTCTGGTGAATCTTCGCTGCACTCCCTCAATAGCAAGAATGTCCTTCCTCAAGTTAGGAGACCAAAACTGTACACAATACTCCAGGTGTGGCCTCACCAATGCCCTGTACAACTGTAGCAACACCTCCCTGCCCCTGTACTCAAATCCCCTCGCTATGAAGGCCAACATGCCATTTGCTTTCTTAACCGCCTGCTGTACCTGCATGCCAACCTTCAATGACTGATGTACCATGATGTGGGAAGTTTAAGAAAATGTGAACAAGTTGAATTGTGTACCTGGAATTGAATGACATTTTAAGTTAGATGTGGATTTATTTTGATAAGTTACGGAGCTAGGAAATGCACGAAGGATGGGTTTGTTTAACAAAAGATAAAACTTCAATTAAAAATGTGTGGCTCATTTTAAATCAATTAGAATCGTAAACAAAGTGTTGTCTTTTCAATTTGGTTATTGCAGGCTGAGATGCCCAAATACTTGTGTTAAAAAAAAAACACGTAATCATTGATTACATTGGGTTGAAAGATAATAAATTTAGTCTATGAGTGAGATAAAGAAAGGAGAAGGGAGAGTGTAATGTCTTTTTTTTTAAAAAGCCTGCGTGGGTTTCTCGAGGCTACAGGCTGGGGAAGCTTCACCCTCGTTTTCTTTTGTGTAGGATCTTATTTTAAATGACGTGAAAGCTTCTAATTTAGTAAAAAGAGATTTAACTAAAAAGATTTGCAGTACAGTATTTGAATTGGGATTTAGAGATATTCTTCTTGATAAACATTTTGGTCGTATTGGAAAATCTTGGGTTTGGAAACCTTTGTAAAATAAATACTAAACAGTTTAAAAAATAAATACTAAAAGGTTGGAAACAATCAAAAAATGTTCTCTGATGATAGACAGAAATGCACGGGGACAGAATGAGACCCACAGCTTACTATTCAACCCAACAATCACCAGTAGCCGTGGGCTTGTCCAGATGTGTGGCTGCACTAGACTGCGCCTCTTGGGCAGTCAAGGTCAGCGAACCTGTCGTGATGACAGGCAAAATTGTCCTACACACCAGACACACTCTGGTAAAATGTTGAATACGGGAAAGCTCCGGGCCATCTCCAATGTCCGCTGAGCGAAGTGGGAAGTCGTTTTACTGCCCCACGTTGAATCAGCAAAGATAGTCAGAGACACCGGGGAAAACCCAGCA
Organism: Pristiophorus japonicus; assembly: GCF_044704955.1. Lineage (NCBI taxonomy): Eukaryota > Metazoa > Chordata > Chondrichthyes > Pristiophoridae > Pristiophorus > Pristiophorus japonicus. The sequence continues at coordinate 278,381,410 of NC_091978.1, forward strand.
GAAGGAATCCTCACTAGGGGGGAACCCCACGAGTGTAACGCATTAGAATGGGAAGATTTCCCCAGGGAATGTAAGTGAGGTAACTCTCGAAATCCCAGACCTCACATTGTATGTGGACGGATCGCGACGGTACTCGACAGCCACCCACGTACGGGATGGGCGGGATTAAACCAGCATCTCGAGGTAGTGATGCAGGGAGTGCTGGACGGAGGCCTTTTGGCCCAAGTAACAGAATTAACCGCACTGACGGAAGCCTTATTACTGGCAGAGGGAAAGACAGTGAATATATCTACAGATAGCAGGTATGCTTCTGGGGTAGTACTTGACTATATGGTAGCATGGGGAATGAGAGGGTTTGTTACCTCTGGCGACGAGGCCATCAAACACGATGAATGTATAAAATTACTATTAGAAGCAGCCAGCAAAGCAGCTAAAGCAGCAGGGATAAAGATAAAGGCCCATCAACGAGTAGTGGACAAAATGAGGCTGCGGACAATGCCGCCCGAGAAGCGGCCACATCCGCAGACATAAAGAGTCAGTCTGTAGCATTACCACAGAGGAGTACATAAACATGGTTAACCTGCACGCAGATACGAACAAGGAAGAGCGAGCAGAATGGGAGAGGAAAGGAGGATCACCTGGTATAGACTCCATGTGGAGAAAGGACGGAAAGGTATTGGTTCCTTCCTGCATTCAGCAAATGATCATGGAGTTACACCACGGCATTAACCATGCCAGGCGTAACGCCATGATATCCAATATCTCACGGAATTGGTGGTGGCCGGGAATTGTGCGCGACATTGCTAAACATAATCCGGGAAAAGCGATAAAAATAAGGATGGCGCACCAACCCCGTCCACGGGGACCATGGGAAAATATACAGATTGATTTTACTGGGCCCCTAATAAACTCCAGGGGAAGGAAGTACTGCTTGGTGATTATTGACTAGTTTACAAGGTGGGTGGAAGCATTCGCCACCCGCAATTGCACCGCAACCACAGTAGCCTGTATATTAGCGGAAGAGGTCATTCCTAGATGGGGGATTCCCATTCAGATAGATTCGGACCAAGGGACTCATTTCACAGGAAAGATAATGAAGGAAACTTGTAAAGTACTGAACATTAAGCAGAAATTTCACATCCCCTACCATGCCCAGAGTTCGGGAATGGTAGAAAGAATGAATAGAACTCTCAAAACCTGAGTAAAGCAATCCAGGGAACTGGACAGGCATGGCCGGAACTCCTGCCCACCATATTGATGAGACTGTGTGCTACACTGAACCACACAGGACTCACCCCTTCCGAACTAATGACTGGACAAGCAACAAAACTCCCTGAGGGAATAGTTACTGGAGGAGTAGAGTTAGGACCTTTATTCAATAGAATTAGGAAGTATGTGATGGAACTGAGTAGGCAATTGAAAGGTGTGCGACAGGAAGTGCGAGATAAGCAGGAAGAGGAAGACGAGGATAAAGGAACAAAACCCCCGGTGGTAGGACCCGAGGTGGGGCAAGGGTAATGGTTAGGGTATTACCAGAAAAACCTGGATTCGCCCCTCGATGGAGTGGACCCTATGAGGTACTGATTATTGGAGACACGAGTGCATGTGTAAATATGAAAGGTGGGGGCCGATGAAAACATTGGTCCCAGCTGAAAAAATATAAAGAGTGAAGGGATGCATTGATAGATGGACTTTTCAGGGGACTAGGATTAATATTTGCAATTCTCGGGGTACTTGCCATAATAAAATGGATCTGGGAACGGTCACATGCCTAGAGAAACAGTGCAAACAATCCAGTAGAAGTAGAAATGGTAAGAATCTAACTAAAAACCTGGAATATCCAGGATGTGTTTTATCAACAGAATGTATATAAATGTGATCACTACCGCCCTTATGATACTACAAGGACAAGGAAGAAACTAATAGCCCATCACCCACCCCAGAGGGAAGTACAAGTTGTGACAATCATACAGGAGGGGGAATGATGTTTCTGTGTAAGAGGAGAACTCCAAGGTGCCCTCACATAACAAAGGGGACCAAAGGGAGGTTAGTAATGAAATACACAAAGGAAAAAATACACTTTGGAATACGCCAGAAGATAATCACAATATTTCTAAATCTGACCGATCTAACAATCCCCAGTTTCTGCGGGTCAAAAAGAATAAGCATGTATAAAAATCTGACACTGAGTCTAAGACCCTGAGGTTTATCACATTAAAAGGGAAGGTTAGATGAAAAAGGGGGATATTAGAAATGATAGGTGCGTGATATGTGTCAGGTGTAGCCATGGTAAACGTTATAGATCTCCAGATGGTAGAAGAACAGGTTGACACACTCACCCAAACCCTAAGAGGGTTGCTGGAAAGGAGAAATGATAATGAGAAAATGCAGGCCCAATTGGGAGATGGGGGTGAACGAGAATTGTTACATGGCCCACACACTAAGGGATCATGCCAAGACAATAAACATAATAAACGCGAACCAAAAGTACAATAGCGAAAGTAGACGAAACGCCGCGGTATACGCCGGGTATAGAGCATGGATGATAAGTACAGTAGAACACGACTTAGAACAGCTGCAAAATGGGGAGGTCCCAGATTGGATAACCAATGATGTATTCAGGGAATGGACCTTGAGAAAAAGGGAAACAGACGCCTGTGAAATCAGGCGAACAGCCATGCATGGGTTCCTAAAATTAAATCTCTGACTGGTCATCAGAATGTAATTGGATTTGTACCACAATATGATGTGACCAAGTGAAACCTCCTGTATAAAGTTGACAATATAGGAGAAGTAAGAAATCAAACACAGGTCAGATACCACAAACTGCACCAATACGTTATTAAGAAAGGAGATGATACCAAGGGTGTGTGCATTAAAGATTGTTATAAGAATAACCAGGTTGTTTTGTGCTGAGAACATCCCAAATTTGATCAAGATGATGTGGATACAGCCACACAGAAGGATGCTTCCCAAGTATAACCCCACTGATGCTGGATTTCGAGACAACAGAAGTACCACAAAGTAAGGGGCAATGGTGTGTCAGCACCTCAGCCACTAACATGACTGTGGGAGGAGTAACACAATGCCCCATCACTACCACCGACTTTTGCTTCACGACCAGACAAGAGGTTAATATTCAGGGACATATTATATACCCAGAATTAAAAGAAGAAACTGTCATGGAACGGTGGCAGACACTATAAAGGTGGGGTATGAGGACTTCGAAGAGCCTCAGGGAAAACCTATTCCCAAACTAAGTGAGGAACAGACAGCGTTGGAGAAGAGTGCCCATGAGCAACGACAAAAATACATCATCCTGATGAAAGAGATTGTTGAGCTGCAAAAGAACACAAAGAAAGTGCTGGCCAATCAACCCTGGTATACTCGACTATGGGATTTTGGACTTAATGTTCATGTACACCCTTGAATAAGAATTACGTCACATGTATTAGTGATAGTGCAGATGTTGGTTATACTTATGTTACTGTTTGAATGGTGCTTTAGATGTAAGAGAAGGAGGAAAGCGCTGGTAAAAGCCGCTCAGAAATACAAAAGGAAGCCTTTGCTGAAAATAGGTAATGGGGAAACGAACCAAACCAACACGAATACCTGATATGAGTCATGAGTGTCCCAATCCTATCGCCTGATCAACAAAATTGGAGTGGGAGACACACAAGTCTAGTTAGGTAAAAGAATTGATCACGGTGGGTTAATAGAATAACCATGTGACCAAAGTGGGGATTGAAGCAGGAATTAAAGAGTTAAACATGTTTTAAATTAGGAAGGCAAAAACACAATTTGCTGATGTGGCAGAATTAGCAGGTGCAACTGGAGGACAATGGTACAGTTCCTGATATTCAGAGCTAAGGTCATAGGCCTAGGAAGTGGCTTCCTGTTGTATTCAGAACTTAGAAGTTAGTGGCAGGAGGCAGCATACATATGTTCATACCCAAGGAGGATGTGAAATAATTAACAAAGTTGAAATTAAACAATCTGTAACAAAGCAAAAAAAATTGTCACACGGTAGAAAGATTGACCAATGATAATGTAAATGATGACTTTGCAAAGAATTCTGTATAAAAGCAGCTCCTCCTAAAGTGTTTGATGAGAACGGTTGGGAAGGCACCCAGTTAAGGAACTGGTGCAGACCATGTCTCCCTTGATCAAGCAATTAAAAAATTATTTTCTCCACAACAGGCCTGTATCGAGTGTCTTGTCATACTCTACATCAGTATAAATATTGAGAGCTCGAATGAGATTTTTAGACTCGTTTAAACGGGCATAAGCATTTCTCAACTATCAGAGTAAGGCAGAAGGCATCGTGCCTGCTCTATAATCTTCTACGACTTGGGGATTTAAGGTAACTGCTACCTTGATAATTGATGGATATCCTGCTTAAACACTTAAGAACTGTAATACTGTAACGAAGTTTAGATTTAAAAGTTAGATTCGCTACTAGAAATAAGATTATATTTTTCACCTTTTTTAAGAACTGTTAACATTGCGATTGACTGTCTCACAAACTGGAAATAGCAGATCAGTTCTTTAATAAACTCTATTTTAGAACTGTCTCTCAGTTTTCTGTATCATTAATTCATCTCCGTACACTCTTTTGTGAAGAGGTACATTACTGAGGAGACAGCCCCGGACCCTTACAATATCCGGGACATTACAATCTGGCTGAAAGTTGCTAAAAAGTGCTATCTGTAGGGCGGTAACATTCTCGTGTTGATCCTTTCCTTTAGGGAGAGATAGACCAGACCTTCGGACCATTTAGGATTCGGCTACCTCAATCTTAAGTTGAGAGTGAACACTTGAGGAGTATGCCCGATCCGGGATAGCCCCAAAAGGGCGCAGATTGTAAAAAGCACCTCAAAGGGACCATTCCCTCCACGACATCCTGGTCTGCTCTTCCATCACTCCAGTGTAGAAATATGCAGACTATGGTGACATAAAATGAAAAGACCCCCGAGAGTAAGGCTAAGGTGCCTTGAACTTAAAATGAATTACAATTGAGTTTTGATTAGTAATGCTTCCTTAGCATCGCCAGCAACTAAAATATACTTTGAGCGGGGAGTTCGTGAGGTGGCCTATAAAAGGCCCGAGATCGAGGAGGCAGCGGGCCATCGAGCGGTGAGTTCGTGAAGCAGCCTATAAAAGGCCCGAGATCGAGGAGGCAGCGGGACTTTGAGCGGGGAGTTCGGGAGGCAGCCTATAAAAGGCCCGAGATCGAGGAGGCAGCGGGACTTTGAGCGGGGAGTTCGGGAGGCAGCCTATAAAAGGCCCGACATCGAGGAGGCCAGCCGGTGCAGCTGCAGGGGCAGAAGGTAAACAAAGATGTAGAAAGAAATCGAAAGGTGACGTCACAGCCAAGGGTGTAAGTGATTGGTGAGTAGTTTTTCTTTTTCTTTTCCTTTATCATTAGGTAACCTTTGTCATTGTTGTTGCCAATTAAGTTAATTTAAGGATTAAGCCATGGCAGGAGAGCCCAGACCCGTGTTATGCCCCTCCTGTACTATGTGGGAAGTCAGGGACGCTTCCAGTGTCCCTGACGACAACATGTGCGGGAAGTGTATCCGGCTGCAGCTCCTGACAGACTGTGTTGCGGCACTGGAGCTGCGGGTGGATTCACTCTGGAGCATCCACGATGCTGAGGATGCCGTGAATAGCACGTTTAGTGAATTGGCCACACCGCAGGTAAAAGGTTACACAGGCAGATAGCAAATGGGTGACCAACAGGAAGAGCAGTGGAAGGAAGGTAGTGCAGGGGGCCCCTGTGGTCATCCCCCTGCAAAGCAAATACACTGCTTTGGGTACTGTTGAGGGGGAGAGCAGCAGCAGCCGCCAAGTTCATGGCACCGTGAGTGGCTCTGCTGCACAGGAGGGCAGGAAAAAGAGTAGGAAAGCTATAGTGATAGGGGATTCTATTGTAAGGGTGATAGATAGGCATTTCTGCGGCCGCAACCGAGACTCCAGGTTGGTTTATTGCCTCCCTGGTGCAAGGGTCAAGGATGTCTCGGAGCAGCTGCATGACATTTTGAAGGGTGAGGGTGAACAGCCAGTTGTCGTGGTGCATATAGGTACCAACGATATAGGTAAAAAAACGGGATGAGGTCCGACAAGCAGAATTTAGGGAGCTAGGAGTTAAATTAAAATTAAAAAGTAGGATCTCAAAGGTAGTAATCTCAGGATTGCTACCAGTGCTATGTGCTAGTCAGAGTAGGAATCGCAGGATAACTCAGATGAATACGTGGCTTGAGGAGTGGTGCAGAAGGGAGGGATTCAAATTCCTGGGATAATGGAACCGGTTCTGGGGAAGGTAGGACCAGTACAAACCAGACGGCCTGCACCTGGGCAGGACCGGAACCAATGTCCTAGGGGGAGTGTTTGCTAGTGCTGTTGGGGAGCGGTTAAACTAATATGGCAGGGGGATGAGAACCTATGCAGGGAGACAGAGGGAAGAAGAATGGGGGCAGAAGCAAAAGATAGAGAGAGAAGAAAGGTAAAACTAGAGGGCAGAGAAACCCAATGCAAAAATCAAAAAGGTCCATATTACAGCAAAACTTTAAAAGGGCAAAGTATGTTAAAAAGACGAAGGCTCTGTGCCTCAATGCGAAGAGTATTCGTAATAAGGTGGACGAATTAACTGCACAGGCAGCAATTAATGAATATGATATAATTGGCATCACGCAGACATGGCTCCAGGCTGGGAACTCAACATTCAGGAAGGATAGACAGGAACGAAAAGGAGGTGGGGTAGCGTTGCTGGTTAAAGAGGAAATTAACGCAATAGTAAGGAAGGACATTAGCTTGATGATGTGGAATCTGTATGGGTGGAGCTGCGGAATACCAAGGGGAAGAAAACACTGATGGAAGTTGTGTACAGACCACCAAACAGTAGTAGTGAGGTTGGGGACAGCATCAAACAAGCAATCAGGGAGGCTTGCAATAAAGGTACAGCAGTTATCATGGGCGACTTTAATTTACATATAGCTTGGGCTAGCCAAACTGCTAGCAATATGGTGGAGGAGGATTTCCTGGAGTGTATTAGGGATGGTTTTCTAGACCAATATGCAGAGGAACCAACTAGAGGGCTGACCATCCTAGAGTGGATGATGTCTAATGAGAAAGGACTAATTAGCCATCTTGTTGTGCGAGGCCCCTTGGGGAAGTGTGACCATAAAATGGTAGAATTCTTTATTATGATGGAGAGTGACACAGTTAATTCAGAGACTAGGGTCCTGAACTTAAGGAAAGGTAACTTCGATGGTATGTGATGTGAATTGGCTAGAATAGACTGGCAAATGATACTTAAAGGGTTGACGGTGGGTAGACAATGGCAAACATTTAAGGATCACATGGATGAGCTTCAACAATTGTACATCCCTGTCTGGAGTAAAAATAAAAACGGGGAAGATGGCTCAACCGTGGCTAACAAGGGAAATTAAGTATAGTGTTAAATCCAAGGAAGAGGCATATAAATTGGCCAGAAAAAGCAGCCTGAGGACTTGGAGCAATTTAGAATTCAGCAGAGGAGGACAAAGGGTTTCATTAGGAGGGGGAAAATAGAGTACGAGAGGAAGCTTGCCGGGAATATAAAATTTGGCTGCAAAAGCTTCTATAGATATGTGAAGAGAAAAAGATTAGTGAAGACAAACGTAGGTCCCTTGCAGTCACATTCAGGTGAATTTATAATGGGGAACAAAGAAATGGCAGCCCAACTGAACAAATACTTTGGTTCTGTCTTCATGAAGGAAGACACAAATAAACTTCTGGAAATACTAGGGGATCGAGGGTCTAGTGAGAAGGAGGAACTGAAGGATATCCTTATTAGGTGGGAAATTGCGTTTGGGAAATTGATGGCATTGAAGGCCGATAAATCCCCGGGGCCTGATAGTCTGCATCCCAGAGTACTTAAGGAAGTGGCCCTAGAAATAGTGGTAATTTTCCAACAGTCTATCGACTCTGGATCAGTCCCTATGGACTGGAGGGTAGCTAATGTAACACCACTTTTTAAAAAGAGGGAGAGAGAAAACAGCTAATTATAGACCAGCTAGCCTGACATCAGTAGTGGGGAAAATGTTGGAATCAATTATTAAAGATGAAATAGCAGCGCATTTGGAAGGCAGTAACAGGATCGATCCAAGTCAGCATGAATTTATGAAAGGGAAATCATGCTCGACAAAACTTCTGGAATTTTTTGAGGATGTAACTAGTAGAGTGGACAACGGAGAACCAGTGGATGTGGTGTATTTGCCTTTCAAAAGGCTTTTGACAAGGTCCCACACAAGATATTAGTGTGCAAAATTAAAGCACATGGTATTGAGGGTATTATAGTGATGTGGATAGAGAACTGGTTGGTCGACAGGAAGCAGAGAGTTGGGATAAACGTGTCCTTTTCAGAATGGCAGGCAGTGACTAGTGGGGTGCCGCAGGGCTCAGTGCTGGGACCCCAGCTATTTACAATATACATTAATGATTTAGATGAAGGAATTGAGTGCAATATCTCCAAGTTCGCAGATGACATTGTGGCGGTGTGAGCTGTGAGGAGGACGCTAAGAGGCTGCAGGGTGACTTGGACAGGGTAGGTGAGTGTGCAAATGCAAGGCAGATGCAGTACAATGTAGATAAATGTGACGTTATCCACTTTGGGGGCAATAGCTCGAAGACAGAATAATATCTGAATGGTGGCAGATTAGGAAAAGGGAAGGTGCAACGAGACCTGGGTGTCATGGTTCATCAGGCATTGAAAGGTGGCATGCAGGTACAGCAGGCGGTGAAGAAGGCAAATGGTATGTTGGCCTTCATAGCTAGGGGATTTGAGTATAGGAGCAGGGAGGTCTTACTGCAGTTGTACAGGGCCTTGGTGAGGCCTCATCTGGAATATTGTGTTCAGTTTTGGTCTCCTAATCTGAGGAAGGACATTCTTGCTATTGAGGGAGTGCAGCAAAGGTTCACCAGACTGATTCCCGGGATGGCTGGACTGACATATGCGGAGAGACTGGATCGACTGGGCCTGTATTCACTGGAGTTTAGAAGGATGAGAGGGGATCTCATAGAAACGTATAAAATTCTGACAGGACTGGACAGGTTAGATGCAGAAAGAATGTTTCCGATGTTGGGGAAGTCCAGAACCAGGGGACACAGTCTAAAGAAAAGGGGTAAGCCATTTAGGACTGAGATGAGGAGAAACTTCTTCACTCAGAGAGTTGTTAACCTGTGGACTTCCCTACCGCAGAGAGTTGTTGATGCCAGTTCATTGGATATATTCAAGAGGGAGTTAGATATGGCCCTTACGGCTAAAGGGATCAAGGGGTATGGAGAGAAAGCAGGAAAGGGGTACTGAGGTGAAGGATCAGCTATGATCTTATTGAATTGTGGTGCAGGCTCGAAGGGCCAACTGGCCTACTCCTGCACCTATTTTCTATGTTTCTAATCATAAGGATACAGACAAAATGTAATCAAGGGAATGGGACAGATTGTAACTAGAATAACCCAATCACTAGGGCACAGACAAATGTGTAGTCAAAGAGATGGAACAGATTCTAGCAGAGTATAAACCAGGAAGGGAAATCCCACAGAAGCAGCGAGAACCTCGGAACCACTCTCGAGAGAAGCTGGAACTTAAACTAGGAGCTTAAAGCTGAACACCAGTGGCGGAGATTGATCACCTCCGTTAATGGATAATACGAGCACAAATAGTGAAGCTTATGTGCAATTTTATACAATGTTTTTACTTTACTTCTACTTTGGTTTAGACGTAACATTTGTCGACAACTTCCTTTCAATACTCGAAGTCCCACCGAATTGTTGCGACTGTAGTGACTAAATACCCACCGAGTAAATGGTCTACAAACCTACAGTGAGCTTTGGGCAACAAATGGCACCCCAGATGGGACTGTGAATTTAAAGAGTACTGAAAGAAAGTAAGTAAAAATTTGAACTGGTCAGGGACCAGGACTAAGGAAAGTCAGTATTTGAAGTGGGCAGTGATCAGGATTAAGGATAGTCAGTATGGTGACTAAAAGGACATTCAAGGTTTAGAACAATAATTGACAGGGTTAAGGGCATAAAACCCACGATGAAGGATAAGATATCTTGTATGTATTTGTGAAAGTAAACCTTTCTGAACACTGGGTGCTAGAAATGTTACACTCTGACTGTCCGAATGAGAAAATGGTAGAGTGGACGGGTAGTAGAGTACATAAGAAATCGAAGGAAAAGGCGATTTGGTTAATATGTATGCAGAAACAAATTCAGATGCTCACAGAGCAAGTTGAGCATTTAGAAAAGGAGAAATAGGAATCAGGAAGTAGGGCAGGAGAGAGAGAGAGGCCGTAGTGAACCGGCTGACAGAAGTTTTGAGCATTGAAAGGCAGGAGAGAAAAGCGCAGGAAGAAACGGCTAGAAACACGATAGACTACCTGCAATTTCAGGCCACCAAAAGTAGAAGGCAGTGTCAGGCTCAGCAAGAGGAAGGAAATAGGAACTCGGAGAGCTGACAAGGCTGAAGGTCAGTTAAAAGATATAAAAGGTGGCAGACAGGGTAGCTCAAAATAGGGTATATGAAGAGGCCGATCACAGACCCTGTAATAAAAAAATCAGTAAGTTGACCCTTGCATTATCCGGGGCCAGGGGTATGGCTTGTATTATGACACCGGGGGAAGTTGGGGTAAACTGGGATGAAGAGAGAAAGGAGCCTAATGACGGGACCCAGTATAGTGAGGGTCGACCAGTTCCCAAAGCACCGGGACTAATCAATAACTGATGAGGATGAATCGGCAGCACTGAGCTGAGGATAGAGGCCCCATTAACTCCATGGATAATCCGCTGGATGTTAATAGAGCGGATTTTTGGAGGGGTAACTCGGAGTTGGGGAATGTGAACTTGAAGCAGATCCTCAGTAGCTGCAAAAGCACTTTTAAAAATCTGAAAGCTGACAGCAAGAGTTTTCAGGAAAAGGTGAAACAAGGTGAGCAGAAGGACCCTGCGGGATCCAAAAGGAAGAACAAAGCATGGAACGGAAGCATTGTGTTTACGGTAGTAAACCGTTTAAGAGAAGGAAAAAAAATAGAAGCACATTTCTATGAATCTAAGAAAATAAAACATAGAATTTGCTACTATGGATGTTTGAAAAGTTATGAAATGTATTGTGTGTGATGTTTCCATGTGAATGTTAAAGTTAAAAGCATGTGGATAGTTTTTAAACTTGTCTTTAAGTGTGTCTGGACAGGTTTTTTTTCCAACTGGTTTAAATTAATTTGGAGTTATTGAGGTTAATTAACCTGAGAAAACCAGATTTTTACTATGGCCATGGTGAACCTTTGGGTGGTTTAAATTGTGTGAAAAACCTCTAGTTCCGGACATGAGGCAATCACATATATTTGGTATTTTAAAATAAAAATTTTCCGACCAATTCCAGAATGTGAGACCTGTGGAGAAAAGGGACGGTGCTATTATGTGTGGAGTACAGAAGGATTGCAATGAATGCTATTGGTATGCGTGGTGTTGCTTTACAGATTGTTGATACCATTGTTGTGTTTGTCAAACTTTTAAAATGCAAAAAAAGAAAGGTAACTCTCTGTACCAGACTTCAGAAAGCAACACCTTTTTGCAGAGTTGAATGTAAATATTTTGAGCATTTGAACATTAAGAAAATTTTAAGTTTTGAATTAGAGTGGATGTTTCCCTCAGAAACAGAAAGGGGATCAGGATTGATGAATTAACCCATTGGGCTGGCACGAAAGCCACAGTGGAGTTTGTTGTTTCTTCTAAGCAGGACTGATGATGGTGCAAGATTACCAAGAGGGGTTGTTTAACATGGAAGTGACTTCAAGGTGTTACCAAACTAACTTTTGTTGGAACAAAGGAGAAAAGCTCCAGTAATGTTCAAGAGTTTGAACTTTTTATCTGCAACGATGGATCTCAAATGTCGCAGCATGGTGACAAAATTGAACTCAAGACTTTGCTTCTAAAAAACAATGCTTGGACTGAATGATTTGGAATCATGTGTTATTTTCCACGATACTCGACAGGGAAGATAAAGAACTTCCATCCAAATGCAGTGCAGAAAGCTATTGTGAAATTTAAAATCGACTAGCCAAATTGATACGAGTTGCCGCTCAAGCACTCGGGAAACATAGAAAATAGGTGCAGGAGTAGGCCATTCGGCCCTTCGAGCCTGCACCGCCATTCAATAAGATATGGCTGATCATTCCTTCAGTACCCCTTTCCTGCTTTCTCTCCATACCCCTCGATCCCCTTAACCGTAAGGGCCATATCTAACTCCCTCTTGAATATATCCAATGAATTGGCATCAACAACTCTCTGCGGCAGGGAATTCCACAGGTTAACATCCTTCTGAGTGAAGAAGTTTCTCCTCATCTCAGTCCTAAGTGGCCTACCCCTTATCCTAAGACTATGTCTCCTGGTTCTGGACTTCCCCAACATTGGGAACATTCTTCCCGCATCTAACCTGTCCAGTCCCGTCAGAATCTTATACGTTTCTATGAGATCCCCTCTCATCCTTCTAAACTCCAGTGAATAAAGGTCCAGTTGATTCAGTCTCTCCACATATGACAGTCCAGGCATCCCTGGAATCAGTCTGGTGAACCTTCGCTGCACTCGCTCAATAGCAAGAACATCCTTCCTCAGATTAGGAGACCAAAACTGAACACAATATTCCAGGTCAGGCCTCAATAAGGCCCTGTACAACTGCAGTAAGACCTCCCTGCTCCTATACTCAAATCCCCTAGCTATGAAGGCCAACATACCATTTGCCTTCTTCACCGTCTGCTGTACCTGCATGCCTACTTTCAGTGACTGATGAACCATAACACCCAGGGGTCTCGTTGCACCTCCTCTTTTCCTAATCTGCCGCCATCCAGATAATATTCTGCCTTCGTGTTTTTACCCCCAAAATGGATAACCTCACATTTATCCACATTATACTGCATCTGCCATGCATTTGCCCACTCACCTAACCTGTCCAAGTCACCCTGCAGCCTCTTAGCGTCCTCCTCATAGCTCACACTGCCACCCAGTTTAGTGTCATCCGCAAACTTAGAGATATTACACTCAATTCCTTCATCTAAATCGTTAATGTATATTGTAGAGAGCTGGGAAGGGAAGGGAAATTTATCATAACTTTAAGGGGATAATTCAATCTTATTTTTTTTGAAAGGGTCCAGTCTATGTGGTTCCATTTAAACTGTGTTTAAAAGGATGTTTTTTTTTTTTGGGGGGGGGGGGGGGGCGGAGGGGGGGGAAGTCTTTTGAGCAGACTGGACTGCTCTCTGGAATGACAATATTTTAAGAAGGTTCATTGAGAGCTTATCAGCAGTCCAACTGTAAGGAACATAATCAGTAACCCACGGAAGAGCTTACAACCAACGTGCTCGTGTAAACACCAAGGGAAAATAGTGGTTCAGGTATTACAGACACCTTGCAACCCCGAGCCAACTACCCCACTCATTGTTCAGACTACCACCCTGATCACTACGACCCTGCTTCTGGTTTAGGACTGCCCCAACACAAGCCAGGTCCAAGGGGAGGCGTTGTAATAAGCACAGCAAGAAAAGTTGTGTATGACAACGTACGGTACGAACTAGTACTCATTGTGCTAAATATGTTCAATGTGAAATTGCCCAACTGGTGTCCAAAGGAGCAGAAACAGATCTTCGTGAATTTGGTTAAGGTGTTGCTCAAGCAAGAAGTAGGAGATAGTACCACCGAGGGAAAAATGAGAAGGAAGAGAGGATTAGTAAACGATGTAGGCACCGTAAGGCTACTGTAAATACCCTGGATATAACAAATTTGAATGATAAGATTAAAACTTTGACTAATCAGATCAAGGGAGTCCTAAAGGATTTGAACGTCAATCAGCGAACCTCATCACAGGCAGGCAAGGAGGATACTCAGACACAGGAAGGGATAGTGAGAGTTTTAGAAGGACATCAATAAAATAATCCGGGTAACTCAGACAAGACAATATAACCTAAAGCCGAACATTATGTAGGGTTTACGGGGACTGGGTTCTGAATCAACTAAGAGAAACTTTGATGTTAGCTAACCAGGGAAAAGTACCAACCTGGATAAACAATACCCAACTGTTTAGACTAGTCAGAAGCAAGGATTATTATGATGGTCACATTAACAATTGTGAACTGAGGAAACTTAGTAAAGTTTGGTTCAACAAGAACTGCACGGGCAGTAGCAGTAATAGGTCTAGTTATAGGTATCCCAATTATGGTAGAGCAAGGAAAGATGAATTTGTTGGAGGTCCAGAATATAGGGAGAATACAGGGAGGAGTCTGGGTAAGGTATGGCCATCTGTTGCCATATGCCATAGAACAGAATGATACTTTGATCGGCACCAGACTTGATCAATGCGAACAAACAAAGCGAGCGCTGATATGTCCATACAAAATCTATTCCACCAACACTGCCAGATGTGGATTCAAAGGAAATCTACCCGTAAATTGCAACAACTTATTGAAGCAACTACGAAATCAATCATGAGAACCAGTTACCAAGGAGATGGGGCTTACTGCATCACGAAAAAACTTATTATGGGAATAGTGTATGCCCCATAAAGGATTCCAACTTCTGTCTACATCCCCAAATACCGTTGAGACTGAGGAATGAAGAAATCATCAACATAGAAAGAAAGCCAGCTGTGTAAATCAACGTGACCGACGTACTAAAGGGGCATCTGAGAGACAACTTTGCCAAATATGAGAATGATATCGCACTGGAAAAAGAACATTTGTTTAGGATCCACAGCCAGCTGGAATTGGTACATCAAACCTATTTAAAAGGTAGAACAAAATACCAAAGGAATAGGAAAGGACATTAAAAATATTCCAGTAGACACCTGGTGGGACGACATATGGAATTGGGGAACCAGCATCAACATCTATCCCTAGATCAGAATATTCTCACACGTCACGGTGATCCTAATCGTGGTGGTGTTCGTATGCTTATGCCTCACATGGAGAAATATGTTGAAACTAGAAAAGGGGCTGAAGCTGAGACTTGAAAGTGTCGAGGTTCATCAAGCTTTGCACAAATCAAGTCAAGAGAAGCCCTATGACAACATGAACTGGTGATCATGATACTCTTCGATTTAACATGATCAAAGGGAGGAATGTAGAAATATGCAGGCTACGGCGACATAAAATGGAAAGACCCCCGAGAGTAAAGTTAAGGTGCCTTGTAATGTAATCAAGGAAATGGGAGATTGTAACTAGAATAACCCAATCACCAGGGCAGAGACAAATGTGTAGTCAAAGAGATGGAACACATTATAGCAGAGTATAAACCAGGAAGGGAAATCCCACAGAAGCAGCGAGAACCTAGGAACCACTCTCTCTAGAGAGAGAGAGAGAGAGAAGCTGGACCTGAAGCTAGGAGCTTAAAGCTGGATACCAGTGGCGGAGATTAATCACTTCCGTTAACGGATAATATGGGTACAAGTAGTGAGGCTTATGTGCTATTTTATACATTGTTTGTACTTTAATTCTACTTTGGCTTAGACGTAACATTTGTCGACAACTTTCTTTCAATACTCGAAGTCCCACCAAATTGTTGCGACTGTAATGACTAAATACCCACCGAGTAAATGGTCTACAAACCTAGTGAGTTTTGGGCAACACCAGCACCTGCTCTCCTTTTCATGGTACCTTCCCATGCAAGTGCAAGAAATGCAACACCTGCCCTTTCACCTCCTCCCTTTCCACTGTTCAGGGCCCTCAAAATTCCTTCCCAGTGAAAGTGATTTACTTAATCTTTCAATTTAGTGTACTGTATTCACTGTCCATGATGCGGTCTCCACTTTGATGAGACCAACTGCAAATTGGGTGAATGCTTTGCTGAACACCTCTGTTCAGTCTGCAAGCATGACACTGAGCTTCCAGTCATGTCATTTTAATTCTCTGACCTCGGCCTCATACAATGTTCCAATGAAGCTCAATGCAAACTCAAGGAACAGCACCTCATCTTTCGATTAAGTACTTCACAGCCTTCCTTCCTCAACATTGAGTTCAACAATGTCAGATCATAACCTTGCCACTCTTCCTCCATATCAACGTACTCATTTCCATACAACTCTTACTTTAGCTCTCCAATGCAGCTTGGCACATGTAGGCACCCAGGTGAAGCACGGTATCAGGAAAGAGTAGGTTGGTTGGTGTTACATTTTGAAATCATATTAAAATAGAATGTGTGCTGACAGGGCACTCCGCTTCTCAATTGCTTCAAATTTAAGGTAATCTCTTCTAGCTACAGTACCCATTGCCCCATCTACTGTTGTTACATGCTGAACTGAGCTTCAGGGCTGTACTGCAGGCTTCACAGCTTTACTGTGTTGCTGTGTTGGTTCCTGGATAGAAATTTGCCTTTGCCTGGGCTGAATTCCGTATCTACACTGGCTTCTAGGCTTTATCGTGACCTCCACTTTTGTCACCACTTTCTAGAGGGCTGATTGAGGCATTTGTTGCTGCCTCCTTATAAGCAGCACCCCCAACCAGTTCATCCTCATCTCTCACCCTCGTTTCTGCCCAATTCGCACATCCCACCCACCACTGACGCCTTGAACTCTGCTAGTAATCACCACCCTCTGCATTTTCCTCCAGAACGTTCCTTGCGAACAATTCACTTGCCATCCACAATCTTATTGTGGATGATTGACATCGTAACTGGTGTCACCTTGCCTCTTACTGAAACCTCTCCACCCGACTACACTTTATACCACCTGCTCCATCCAGGCCATCATGGTGACGGTGTGGTCCTTATTACCAACCTTGGCCTCTTCCCCCATTTCTCTGGTATCTTCTCTGCCTTTGAGCACATCACTTCTTTCCACACCTCTTCTTTAAAATCCTCACTGCCTCCTCGCCCCCAAGTCTCACCCTGAGCTCCATAACCTCCCTCCTTTCCTCACAGCCTCTGCACTGAGTACCCCACCTCCTCAGGTGATTTCAATTTCCATCTCAGCTCCCTTTGCTCTCTTATTTCACTGCCCTCCTGTTTCCCCTTAAACTTTCCCTTCCTCTGAACTATTTTACCCATATTCACAGCTACCCCTTTGACCTTGTCATTTCACGTGGTCTCTCTACTCCTCTAGTCGCAATCACAGACTAAGCCATTTCTAACCACTTCCATGTATCCCTCAACACCCACACTCCCCCTACCTGCTTCCTATTCCACTTGCTTCTGCACGAGCCCTGGAATAAACACTCCCCCAAGTCAGCTGCAACTGCTGTCTATAATTTAACCCGCCACTCACCGCCTTCAGCGAGAGCCTTGGCCGACTTGAAAGTCAGTGAAGCTAAAATGTTGTGCAGGAATGGTGCAGTGACTACACTTCAAAAGCACTCAATTGGCTAAAAAGCATTTTGGGTTGTCCTGAGGCTGTTAAAGGTGTTATACAATGCAAGTCTTTTCTTCTTTATTGGGCCTCAAGCTGAGCTTCCGACAATATCCTCCCCATCACCAAGATCCGCATACTTCCATCTCTGTAACGCACCTCCATCAGCTTATCTGCTGCTGAATCTCTCATCCATGCTTTTGTCACCTGCAGACTTAGCTAATACAATGCTCCCCTGGTCAGCCTCCCATCCTCCATGCTCTCTAAACTTCCAGTCACCCAAAACTCTGCTGTTCATATCCTATCCTGCACCTCCATAAACTTCTCATCCACAACTCTGCTGCTCGCATCTTAACTCGCTCCAAGTCTTGCTCATCTATCACCACTGTGCTTGCTGACTTACAATGGCTCCCTGACGTCTTAATTTTAAAATTCTCATCCTTGTTTTTAAATCCCTCCATAGCCTGGCCCCTCCCTATCTCTGTAACCTCATCCAGCCCGACAAGCCTTTGAGATATCTGCACTCCTCCAATTCTGGCCTCTTGCACATCCCTGATTTTAATCACTCCACCATTGGCAGCCGTGCTTTCAGCTGCCTTGATCCAAAGCTCTGGAATTCCCTCCTCCTTTAAGATGCTCCTGAACCCCTACTTCATCTGTCCTTATATCTCTATGTGGCACGGTGTCAAAAATGTTTTTATTGATACTGCATTTGTGAATGTTTTGCTGCATTAAATGCAACCATTGGTGGCCGTGCCCTCTAGTGCCTAGGCCCCAAGCCCTTAAACTCCCTGCTTAAATCTTGCCATCTCTCTTTCCTCCTTCAAAATGCTCCCTAAAACATATATCTGACCAAGCTTTTGGTCACCTGAGCTAATTTCTATCATGGCTGATCTGTACCTCATCTCCATTTACCTACCTTTGGTTCACATTCCCAATACCCTTATCCAAAAACGTATCGATCTCAAAGTTCCAGTTACCCTAGCAGCCACAACTTTTGAGGAAATCCCAGATTTCTACCACCCTGTGTGAAAATGTACAAGCTGATTTTGCTCCTGCATGGCCGAGCACTCATTTTATGACTGGCCCCTTGTTCTGGATTCTCCCACCAGAGGAAATAGTTTCTCTGTATCTACCCTATCGAATCCTTTTAATATTCTAAACACCTCAACCAGATCACCACTCAATCTTCTATACTCCAGGAAACACAAGCCAAATTTATGTAATTTCATTCTAATGAATCTGCACTGCACCCCCTACAAGGCCAATGTATCCTTCCTGAGGTGCAGTACCCAAAACTGAACACAGTATTTCATTGTGGTCCAACTAAGACTCCATATAATCATAGCATACTTTCCTCCCCCTCAAGATAAAGGCCAACATTCCATTAGCCTTTTGACTGCTTTTTGCACTGGTCTACTAGCTTTAAATAATTTGTACACTTGGACTCGTAAATGTCTTTGCTCCACAGGTTTCTAATATCTCACCATTTAGAAAATACACCAATTTATCTTTCTTGGGTCCAAAAGTGGTTGACTTCTTACTTCCACACATTGAACTCCACCTGCCAGTTAATCTATCCATGTCCTTTGTGACTTCCTGCTCCCATCTGCACTACTTACTGTCCCTCCTAAGTTAGTGTCAGCTAAGTCATTAATAAATAAGATAAAAAGTGGAGACCCCAGAAGATACCTGGGGACCACCACCTGCGGCAAACATCTCAACTGTGGCTAATACAGCAATAAACCTTGAAGGCCTCACATCAAAGTAACACCATGGGAGATCAACTGACTGAGATAAAGTATTTAATATAAATAATGTGGAAACATACACAGACCATGGCTAATTTTCTTTAAAGGGGCATTGGCACCTGTTTGAGGCGTTTTGAGCACCAGCAATTAATCTCATCATGAAATGATTGTCCTCTCCAATACTTTTGACACTTGAAGTGTGAGACGCTCAGAACATTGTTTTTACAAATGGACTAGCAAATGTCCCACAGCATTGCTTACAGTAAGTCAGATGTTGCTTTATATTGAAGTACACTGGCCAAGAAATTTGGGACTGCAACAAATGATATTTTTACAGTGCAATTTAAATATATATTTTTAAAAAGATGCCAATACTATCAAATCTTGATAATTTAAAGTAATTTTTTGCACTAAAGATGGAATTATCCACTAATTTGAATTAAGCAATATAACTAGTGGGAATTTAGTACAACAATTTTGAATAATCAGGGAATTCAAATTAAATAACTTTAAATTAACTGTAGACTGTATAAATAAATATCACTAAAAAGCTTCAACAAATCTGACTACAATATCCTTTTAAGATGTGTAGTAGAAGCTGTTAGAGCTGTGTCCAATAGAAATTGCTGACCAACCACATGCTATAGTAATTCCATTTTAGCCACATGCATTAATTTTAGTAGAAAATGTCTTGCATACATTACAGGTAACTGTAATTCACTATATATTGACTAAACATCTACCACCATTCAGTGCAAACTTTTGCAGTCTATTCACCAAACTTTGGAATCTTGGCATGAATTTATCAGACAACACATCTTAGTGCTGCTTCTAGATTCTTCTCCAGGAGTTAAGAGTGGCACTTCATCGGAGTGATTATTGACTCGCATAAGGAGTCGTGCCAGACCCGCCTCTGCTCTCCATTCAGAATGTGAGTGGATGCTGCTGCCCCTTTGCCATGACGTGCTCTGTTGGGGCTGCTCAATCCTGGTTGGACTTGCTTTCTTCGGCTGGCCTGGAACAGTTATTCCAATTGGTCGAACTAATCATGAAGACAGCTCCCTTCTTCTGGTGTTTCCATGGCGCTGAAGTCTGGCTTTTTCACCCGTGTTACACACCATCTTAGTAGATAACCAATAAGCAGTAACCAAGGAAATTGAGCACACACACAATGATTAAAAAACATTCACACATACTGCTTTGCATCTTAGCATTTTACCAACAAACATATAGGGCTCAAGTTTTGGCCTGAGTTGCTCCTATTATTTTTGGAGCAACTAGTTTAGAATGGAGCATCTTAGAAATTGCAATTCTCAGCATTTAGTTTGCTCCAGTTCTATTGAGTTAGAATAGTTCCATTTTAGAACAGATTTTTTCCCCCAAAAGGGGGCGTGTCCAGCCACTTACACCTGTTTTGCAAGTTTAGGCAGCCAAAACTTACTCCAAACTAACTTAGAATGGAGTAAGTGTAGATTTTTGTATGCTCAGAAAAACCTTGCCTACACTTATAAATAAGACGTAGGGAACGAGATTGGGGGGGGGGGGGGGGCGGGGAGAATGGGGGTTTACAAACATTAAACACTTCACTTTTACAAATAAAGAGCCATCATCAATAATAAATAAATCAATAAATCAAAATTTTTTAAAAAAATCAATAAATAAAAAATTACGTTTCAACCTCACTGACTGCAGCACTGGAAGCCCTCCAACAGCGTGCTGGGACGCCCCCTCCACCCCCCCAGTGTCTCTCTCTGCCTCTGTCAGTGTCTCTCTGACACTGATAGCGAGGGGGGGGGGATGGAGGGAGGGAGGGAGGAGAGGGGCTGAAGGGCGCTGAACAGGGGGGGGAAAAAGAGAGCGGGGCTGAACGGGCCCCCCGCTGCCAGGTTCCCACGAAGGACTTCGAGCGGGGCCTGCCCCCAGCGAGATACCGGGCGGGCGCCGCCGACGAGGTAAGATGAGTCAGGCCACTTGGCCTGGGATAGGGGTCGACGTCCCTTCGGCCAGGGATAGGGTTGTCACCCGGAGATAGGACGCGCTGGGAGGGCCAGGAGCCGCTGGCAGCTGCCGGCACTGTTTTTGGCGCAGGGCTGTAGCTCCACCCCCAGCAGCTCCTGCTGCGCCGCGCCGAGGTGGAAATGGGCCTACAGATATCGGAGAATCGCGAAGTATTCGGCATAATTTTTGTTCTACAAATTAGGCGGGCCTCGCCGATGTGTGCCGTTCTAGCAGGGGTCCGAAACTTGAGCCCTTAAAGTGGCTAACGAACACATGCATACCCCGTGCAAATAAGAGTACAGGTAAGAACGTCCCAAATCCATAATTCCAAAAACCAGAATTGTCCGAAAAACTGTCATTTTTGAGGCAGCCAAGATGGCAACATTGGGCGGTGAGGGATGAGGAAACCAGTAAAAAAAAACACAGCGCCGGGGGAGGGGGAGGGCACGCCACGGGCAGCGAGTGGCAGGGAGCAGAGGGAATCAGCGGGGAGCGGGGAGCGCAACAGAGCGGTCCGAAATCCGGCAAAACCCAAAAACCAGCATGGATTCGGTCCTGAGGTTGTCAGATTTGGGACTACTGATTTTCTTGTCCAAAATCTGGCAAAACCTAAAAACCGACATGGACTCAGTCCTGAGGTTGTCGGATTTCAGGCATTGTACCTGTATTGAGATCAGATGTCCAAGGATGGTGTCTATTACTCACTTCATTTACTAATCAAAAATGGAATTAGCCACATATGGCTAGTGGATAATGTAATGGACACCGTTGGAGCAATATGACGAAAGCCATTCCGGACACTATGAAATAAGTGTGTACAGTAATTTCTGAGATACTATAATGCAGAAAAAAATGCACTTCCCACAAGCTACTTTATTTTTTGTGATCCTTTATATGGAAAACTTTTATTAAAAAAATCTTGGTATAAATTTGTTTCCATATTAAGTGCAATTTCCTCAGTATAAAACATTTAGTCAGTCAATCAGAAAAAATAAAAAAATAAGATTTAAGTCACCTAAATAATCTTAAACGGATCTTACCCATTTCTATGCACACCTTTATTTTAAAAAACCCACTTAAAAACCTCATTCAAATATCCCCATAATACCCAGAGTCACTAGAGAGCTGAGAATTACAAATGCGGTTAGGGGAAGAATTCCAAATGTGCAGGTTCATGTAAGTGCCAAAAGGATCAAAACTGGATGTCTGCTCTTGAGTGCACGTTGATTCCAAATCTTCAGTAACTGATGCATGCGAGACGGAGCTATCAATTGTGAAGTAGCTTTGGTAAGGATCACATTGTGGGGTCCAAATGGATCCAAACAGTCCAGACATAGGGGACAGACTTCTGGTGCCTGAGAGGTAGGACTGGGGGAAAAAAAAGGAAAATGTTTTAATGCTCTCAACTATTCACAATTTAACTCAAAAGGACTGGAGTTGTTTCCCTTTAACAAAACAAAAATCAAAATCAACACTACTTCAGATTTTGTCTGGAGTAAATTAAATGTTCCTAGACTTGTAAAAATTTACTCATTTTGAAAGCGATTAGGAGCTCGATATTTAAACACAATGGCCTGGAATTTGAAGTCGGGATGACGACCACCTGGGGGTGTTCGCCATCATTCCGCCTTTGCAACTAACTGCAACTTCCGAATTTGGCGTACTCGCAGTCAGAAACCCTGAAGTTGCGGTCAGTCATCGACAGCTCCGAAACAGGCTGCACTGTGCCCCACCGCCCCGAGCCAGCAATCTGTGTAATCAGCCAAAATTAGGGAAAGTAACGAAAACTTCAGCTCTTCCACAGTAAGTACGCTGTTAAATTCCCCGCTAAAAGTTAGACCCAAAGGGATTAGGTGGAACTGGGGTTCTGATAACATTTGTTTAGCAGTAATAATGCTCAGGGCCTGAAAAACTAATTTCAATTTTGTGCACTGTGCAATAAAAATTAAAATTAAGAAACTTTTCAAAAAATGTTTTACATGTTTTTTTTAAAGTTTATCCATCTTTATTTCAGGTTTGTCTTTTCCCCATGTGAGAGCTTCAATCTTTGCTTTGTTCTCACTAACATGTTTCAAAAGTTAGAATTTTAAGAACTTTTTCACTTCCTTGTTCGCTGGGAGAATTCTGCCCTAGGCAGCCCGTTGACATCACAGCAGCTCACACAAGGGAATCCCCGTTCAATTCAAATCAACGGAAGTTAAGGTCGGAAAACCCGAAGTTCTCGACAGGATCGTATGATCCTTGTACGAAGTGTACTTCGGGGCCAGCAGCGAACGCCTTCACTTTACTGCTGACGGCAAATTCCAGGCCATTATCTGACACTTACATTTTAATCGTTGTTTTATCCGCACATTATAGATTAATAAAATTGTCATTGATTACAGAACTTCTGCTCGAATACTTCCCCAATTTTATATATTTACACATTTCTTTTACGTTTTAGAAAATCTTAGTTCCTTCCAATTGCCCTGCAAATAATATTTCACTGTGTACAACTGAAGTTAAACTGCATGTACTGTGAAACTGTACATCAAAATTGTCCCCAGTTGCATAATATTCACATACTTCATGATTGCGATACTAATTTTAGTACATGATTCAACACAACAGCGACCTTCAAATTACAAGCTTAACAGCGAGACAACTTACGGGAGGAGTGCTGACATAATTAGAAGGTTTCCAGCTAGAGGGAACCTCCAGAGTGGTCCAAGTGACAGCGTAGCCCGGATCAGTAAATGCTGCATTTTGTTCTTCAGTACAAGTAAAGGGGTGATGTAAATTGAGGTTGCCTATAATGAAGAAATTTCAAAAACACATTTTGGCTATTAATCTTTGAAGGGACAAAGCAAATAGTTTACGGTTTTCTAAAGTAATAAAACAAATTAAGCTAATTTCAGGAGCTAATTAAGCTGATTTTGTATCCATCCTAAGTTGCCGATACAAACAAGTCACGTTTTGATTTTAGATGTACCTACCAAATGGGACAACTGTACTAGAAACAGTCCTTTCCCAACAGTCATACCCATAAAATTCAATTATCAAACCAGCAAATAAGAAATACAGGCAATACTTGCATTTATATAGCACCTTTAACGTAGCAAAACGTCATGAGGTGCTTAACAAGAGTGTTATCAATAACATTTTTTGACACCGAGCCACAGAAGGAGATATGACATGACAAAAAGCTTGGTCAGAGAGATAGGTTTTAGGGAGCATCTTAAAAGGAGGAGCGAGAGAGAGAGAGAGAGAGAGAGAGAGAGAGAGGGGGGGGGGGGGGGGGGGGGGGGAAAGAGGTTTAGGGAGGGAATGCCAGAGCTTAGGGCCAAGCACAAATAAGTTATCAGCTGCCTGGGCTTTTAGGGCCACTTTTCCAGAGGTTTTCCATGTAGCCCGAGGGCTGCAGAATGGACACTCCTGCATTAGGACATTACCATCAAGATCAACTTTTGCACATCATACAAATAAAAAAGTGCAAGCAATGTCTTTGAATTCTTAAAATACAAATTGAAACAGCAAAACACATCTCATACTCGAATAGCTTAGTTTGTTTGAATCTTATGGGCCTGTGCATATGAAACCTCAACATCTGCAAAGTACTGAGCACCTATTTTCTATTGATGCTGAATCAGCTGTAGTGCTGGTGGTGCACTTAGAAACACAGAAATTTACAGCGCAGAAGGAGGCCATTTCGGCCCATCGTGTCCACGCCAGCCGACAAAGAGCCACATGGCCCTTGGTCTGCAGCCCTAAAGGTTACATATAAACCTATGAACAATGACAGAAAGGCAAAGAGCACCCAGCCCAACCAGTCCGCCTCACACAACTGCGACACCCCTTATACTGAAACATTCTCCATTCCACCCCAACCGGAGCCATGTGATCCCCTGGGAGAGTCAAAAACCAGATTAAAAACCCAGGCCAATTTAGGGAGAAAAAAATCCGGGAAAATTCCTCTCCGACCCATCCAGCCGATCGAAACTAGTCCAGATCACCCTGGCTGTATTCTATTCCCTGCAGTACTTACCATTATATCTGCGCCGTCCAACAAAAGGTCATCCAGTCTAATCCCACTTACCAGCTCTAGGTCCATAACCCTGCGAGTTACTGCACTTTAAGTGCCCATCCAACCATCTTTTAAAAGTGGTGAGGGTTTCTGCATCCACCACTCTTCCAGACGAGTTCCAGATCCCCACAACCCTCTGCGTAAAGAAGCCCCCCTCCCCCCCAAATCCCCTCTAAACCTTCCACCAACCACCTTAAAACTATGGCCCCTCGTAATAGACCCCTCCAGCAATGGAAAAAGACCCTTACCATCCACTATGTCCAGGCCCCTCAATATTTTGTACATCTTAATGAGGTCTCCTCTCAACCTCCTCTGTTCCAATGAGAATAAACCCAGCCTATCCAATCTGTCCTCATAACTAAGATTCTTCATTCTGGGCAACATCCTAGTAAATCTCCTCTGCACCCTCTCTAGTGCAATGACGATCTTCCTATAATACGGCGACCAGAACTGCACGCAGTACTCCAGCTGTGGCCGAACCAAAGTATTAAACAATTTAAGCATAACCTCCCTGCTCTTATATTCTATGCCCCGGCCAATAAAGACAAGCATTCCATATGCCTTCTTAACCACCTGGCCTGTTACTTTCAGGGATCTGTGGACAAGCACTCCAAGGTCCCTTTGTTCATCTACACTATTAAGTGGCCTACCGCTTAATGTGTATACCTTTTCCTTATTAGCCCTCCCAAAGTGCATTACCTCACACTTCTCTGAATTAAATTGCATTTTCCACTGCTCTGCCCACCGGACCAGTAGATTGATATCCTCCTGCAGCCCATGACTTTCCTCTTCATTATCAGCCACACAGCCAATTTTAGTGTTGTCTGCAAACTTCTTAATCATATTCCCTATATTCAAATCTAAGTCGTTGATATATACCACAAAAAGCAAGGGACCCAGTACTGAGCTCTACGGAACCCCACTGGAAACATCCTTCCAGTCACAAAAATATCCATCAATCATTACCCTTTGCTTCCTACCTCCAAGCCAATTTTGGATCCAACTCGCCACTTTGCCCTGTATCCCATGGGCTTTAACATTCATGACCAGTCTACCATGTGGGACCTTATCAAAAGCCTTGCTAAAGTCCATATATATTACATCGTACGCACTACCGTCATCGATCCTCTTGGTTATCTCCCCAAAAAATTCAATCAAGTTAGTCAAACACAATCTCCCCTTAAATCCGTGCTGACTGTCCCCAATTAATCCTTGCCTTTCCAAATGCAGATTTATCCTGTCTTTCAGGATTTTTTCCAATAATGTTCCCATCACTGAGGTTAGGCTGACAGGCCTGTAATTACTTGGCCTATCCCTTTTTCCCTACATTAGCAGTCCTCCAATCCTCCGGCATCATGCCCAGATCCAAAGAGGACTGGAAAATGATGGTCAAGGCCTCTGCTATTTCATTTTTTACTTTGCTCAACAGCCTGGGATGCATTTCATCCGGGCCTGGGGACTTATCTACTTTCAAAGCTGCTAAACCCCTTAATTCTTCCCCTCTATTTATTTCATCCAGAATATTACACTCCTCCTCGATAGCAGTATCTGCATTACGCCTTTCCTTTGTGAAAACAGATGCAAAGTATTCGTTAAAAACCCTACCAACATCTTCCGCCTCCACACAAAGATTACCCTCATGGTCTAATAGGCCCTACCTTTTCTTTAGTTACCCTCTTACTCTTAATATATTTATAGAACATTTTAGGGTTTTCCTTAATTTTACTGGCCAAGAATTTCTCGTGCTCTCTCTTAGCATTCTTAATATCCTTTTTAATTTTGCCTCTGAACTTTCTAACTTCCTCCAAAGATTCTATAGTATTTAACCGTTGGTATATGACATAAGCGTACCTTTTGTCCTTAATCCTCCCCTGTAGGTCCCTAGACGTCCCAGGGGCTCTAGAATTATTTTTCCCAGCCTTTTTCTTTAAGAGCACATGTTTGGCCGGAGCCTTCCGGATCTCCTCCTTGAATGCCTCCCACTGTTCCGACACTGATTTACCTACAAGTAGTGGTTTCCAGTCCACTATGGCCAAATCACTCCTTAACTTAGCAAAATTAGCTTTTCCCTAATTCAGAACTTTTATTCCAGGCCTATTCTTGTCCTTATCCATAACCAACTTGAATCTGGCTGAATTATGGTCACTGGCATCCAAGTGTTCTCCCACCAACACCCACTCAACTTGCCCAGCTTCATTCCGCAAAACTAAATCCAAGAAAGCCCCCTCTCGTGTTGGGCTTGCTACATACTGACTAAAAAAGTTCTCTTGAATGCATTTCAAGAATCCCGCAACTTCTATACCCTTTACACTAAATTTCTCCCAATCAACATTTGGATAGTTAAAGTCCCCTAATACTACCCTATGGTTTTGGAATTCACAGCAATTGGTCAACATATTTGCTCCTCTATCTCCCTCCCACTGTTTGGGGGTCTATAATACACGCCCAGCAGTGTGATCACCTCTTTTTTATTTTTCAATTCGACCCATATGGCCTCATTTGATGATCCCTCTATCATCCCTCCTCACTGCTGTAATAGTTTCTTTAATCCGTACTGCAACCCCCCCCCCCCCCCCCCCGCCCTTTTTACCCCCCTCTCTATCTTGTCTAAAAATCCTGTAGCCAGGAATATTGATCTGCCAAACCTGCCCCTCTTTCAGCCATATTTCTGTAATGGCTACAATGTCATACTCCGAAGTGGCTACCTGTGCTCTTAGCTCAACCGCCTTATTTGCTATACTCCTTGCATTAAAGTATAGAAACATAGGGCCAGACTTTCCACTGGGTGGCTAAGGCCCCCAAAAATCGGCCTTGTTCCAGCGATGTGGGACGTTTCAGCCTTGCTGATCGCTGGCACAAGGCCCATGTTTTTTTTTGCGATTTTCCACTCGGTCTTACCCCGGCGATGTCAAATGGGCGGTGATTTTTCGGCAATCTCACAATCGCTCATCGAAAACAGAAGTTAAAAAAAAAAGCTTTCCTAGCAACGCTATTCTGCGCATGTGTTGGATTTTTTTTTGTGGTCGAGTTTCGTTGCCGCATTTTGAGGGGTCAGGGGTCATCACACATGCTCAGAAGCACAGGGAGGGTCAGAGAGAGCGCGAGAGAAGGAAGGAAGGAAGGAAGGGAGGAAGAGAAGATTTGTTGGGCTGGTTGCAGTGTTGCTAGTATTTGTAGTGAAAAATAATTAATCTTATATTACTTTGTAGTGAACTGAATGGAATTGAACTGAAAATAATTATAATTATTTCTGATATTCAAATATTGTAATATATACTTACAATTTAAAATGGAGGGTGATAGCGAGAGGAAAAGGGCTAAACCCTTTAGCGAGGAGGCCGAGGCCCTCGTGAATATTGTCCGTGGCAGGTGGGACGACTTGACACGGGGTGGACATGGGAAACTTCCAACCAGTGCGTACCGCAAAATATGGGCGGAGATTGCTGATGTTGTTACATGGACATCGAATGAAATAAGGACACCTGACCAGTGCAGGGAAAGGTGGAACAGCTTTTTGGCAGCAGCCAGAGTAAGTTGCAGGTTATATTTTAAATGTTACATATGTAATATTTTAATGATGCATGCAAATTTTAATTGGAATCTTGAATGTCATTTCTTTATATTAATTAAATTATGAATTAATTTATGCATCCTAACACTAAGTTGAATTTTATATGATGAAATATTGTTCATATGCAATGCAAATTTCTAATCAAACATTTAAAGGTCATTCTTAAATGTTTATTACCAAGTCCATTAGCTTATGCCATGCCATCTTATCATTTACAGAAGATATCTATCAATCGCACAGAGCAGAGGACGAGTGGTGGCTCTGCTCAAGTACAGCCGCTCTCAGAGTATGAGGAGCTTACGGTCGCCTTAGTGGGAACCGACAGCCATTCGGTCACAACCTGTGGTGTGGCCAAACCCACCCTCGAGTCTCGTGAGTAATGGGAACTGTGCAATGTGTCAAATATTATTAAAGACATCTTAAAAATCTTAGTTACGCATGTAATGTCCTGCAATTATAATGCAGTATGATATATACTTTTGATGTACAAATGATGTCATGGCAGCGCTGTTGAACCCTTGTGCATATGGGGCATTGAAAAGGATTGTTGTGTTATGGGTTATTGAAAAATATTGATATGTATGGTTACAATTAATGAGCACCGTTAATGTCCTAAGTTGTTTAGAAATGTCATGTGTCTTTTTAAGGTCAACCTGAAAAGGTTGTGTCAGTGGAGCCATCCACTCCTCCTGCACCATCAATTACCTCAGAGAAGGAAGAGGAGCAACAAGAGGCGAGAGATAGTGTGGAGCAAGAGCAAGAGGAGGAAATTGTGCGTGTGTGTGTGGGGGGACCTGCGGCCATTTCTATTGAGATGGATGAGGCACCAGGACCAAGCGGTGTGCAGGTGACGACGCCAAGGCGCGAAATTTTACAAATGCCGACCCCACGGAGGTCGGGACAGCGGGGTGAGCAATCGCCTACCTCAGAGAGGCAGACGGAGTGCTTGATATCCCTGTGCAGGGACTCGGTCACGATCTTATCCAGGGGCTTGCAGGTTTCTCCACGAACTGGAGCCAGTTTCCAACAACCTGGAGCAAGTCCAGCACGAACTTCCCCAATTGGTCTTCCGTGCAAGCCCAGATAGCACGGGAGACGTTGGAGGCGATATGTGAGCAGATCGCCGCAACCAATGCCCTTTGGCATGCGTTGCTGGCTGGACACGGCGCTGCACCCAGAGGTGTCGTGTCGGCTCGCAGAGACATATCGAGCACACAAGCGAGTACGGAGGACATAGTTCCTCCTAACTCGGAAGTGGAGCCTCAGGCTTCTACTTCCACTCCTTCACCTCCACCACGGCAGGAAGTCTTGCCGTCCCACACTAACAACGCGTTCGTGTCGGTCTGCGTAGACCAAAACGGGCGGGTGGGGTAAGAACACTGGGTGGTAAAGGACCTGGAGGGAAACGTGGCTGCAGGTAGGGAGAGGCAAGTATTTTTATTGTTAAATTGTGTTTTGTTGTTTAAAAAATGTATTTGTTCATGGTTGTTTGGGGTTTGGGGGAAGGGTGGCAGGGGTAGGGAGGGTGCTATTAACTAATTTTTTTTTTAAATTCATTCGTTCGTTGTGTTAATAAAAAAAATTCTTTAATTCAACAATTGTTGTGCCTTCTCAGTTACATTAAGGATAACATTTTCATATAACATTTACAGTTGTTCGTCCTTATTTGTTCAGTTTTTTAAAAAATTATAACCGTACTTTACTTAAACTAAGCATTAATGCCGATGCCAGTGCAGGCAAGACAAAAATGAAACCCCACGCAAATAAAACTTTTGATTAACCCTAACTGTAAATGAACATTTGAATATCCATAATAATAGTTCATGCAAAGCGTTCATTAATGAGTTGCTGACACAACAGCTTAGCAGCCGTGTAACTGCCACTGGTTACTGGTCTTCGGGAGGGGGTGGTGGTACCGGTGCTAGATCGCCAGGCTGATGCGCTCCCCTAGGTCCTCGCCTGCCTGTTCCTCCTCTTCATCTTCGCTGGCTGCCTCTTCTGTTTCATCTCCTTCTGGAGGTGGACCTGCAGCCTGATCTGGCATTATTTGTCCTCTCTTTATAGCTAGGTTATGCAGCATGCAACACACCACAATAAACTCAGGGTGGTACTGTAGGCTGCCTCCAGAATGATCCAGGCATCTGAAGCGTGTCGCTATGTGACTTGCATTATAATGCTTCTCTGCTTCAGTGACGGGATTACGCAGAGAGGTCATGAGCCAACTGGCAAGGCCATACCCTTTATCCCCCAGCATCCAACCGTGACCTTCTGGCTGATTGACAAACAGGTCAGGGATAGCATTTTCACGGAGGATGTGCGCATCATGAATGCTGCCAGGAAATGTAGCATTTACTGTCATGATTATTTGGTTGTGGTCGACAACAAGCTGCACATTTAGGGAGTGGAACTCCTTTCTGTTACGAAACACCTCCACGTTCTTTAAGGGTGCTTTCAGGGCAATGTACATGCAGTCTATTGCTCCCTGTACCCTGGGGAAGTGTGATATCCTGTAGAAACCCAAAGCGCTCTCGGTCTGTGCCTCCCTGGTCATTGGGAAGCTTATGAAGTCCATCCTGCGAGCGGAAGGGGCTTCAGTCACCTGTCGAATGCAGCAGTGTGTAGCGTGCTGAGAGATATGACAGATGTCGCCAGCTGAAGCCTAAAAAGATCCTGATGCGTAGAAGGCTAGGACAGCAGTAAACTTTACCTCAACGGACAGTATAGTTCTGATGATGCTGGAAGGCTGCAGATCACCCTTGACGAGTTGGCATATCTCATCGATGACCACCTTCCGGAATAGCAGCCTCCGAAGACAAGCGTTTTCAGACAAGTTCAGGTAAGGTTGCTTTTCCAAGTACCTTTTTGTTGGCTGTACGGTCGCCTCCTCTGTCATCGTCTCTGTCTACGCATGACTCTGCCACCTCTTCGATTGATCCTTTCAGTAACCAGCGTGTGAGCAGTTACAAGTAATGGCAGGGAAAGCATAGGCCCCATATCACTATCAATAATTACTTTCACTAAATTAAACGAATCTCTTTACGCTGGAAACCAGTCACTTTTCAAAAAAAATGCCTATACAATACCCAATATATATTATATATACCCGGATTTGAATTATCTTTAAATAACTGTCCAAATAACAACTATTTAACAACTCCTTTTCTATTGCCTACATCCTTCCTCCGATCTTCAAAATGGAGTCCGTAGTGCCCATTTCCTTCTGTTAAGCCCAGTAAAAGCAACTATTTCTCAGCGATCTTTTGGGCCTTGCATCAGCCCAGCGAAGTGCATGCTAGGTGCCGAAACTTGGGATGGGCCTTGTGTGGGCGATCATTTCGGCAGAGTGAGCCGAAAGTTGGGCACCTGTTTGTTCAGCGATGTTTTGGGCCTAGTTTCCACTTTTTCCTCAAAATGGGCGATCGGTCAGTTTTGGGCGATAGATGGGCCTTAGATGCTCGATGTGAAGTGGAAAGTCTAGCCCATAGAAACATAGAAAACAGGTGCAGGAACAGGCCATTCGGCCCTTCGAACCTGCAACACCATTCAATATGATCATAAAACTTCAGTACCCAACTCCTGCCTTCTCTCCATTCCCCCTGATCCCTTTAGCCATAAGGGCCACATCTAACTCCCATTTGAATATATCCAACGAACTGGACTCAACAACTTTCTGTGGTAGAGAATTACACAGGTTCACAATTCTCTGGGTGAAGAAGTTTCTCTTCATCTCAGTCCTATATGGCTTACCCCTTATCCTTAGACTGTGACCCTTGGTTCTGGACTTCCCCAACATCAGGAACATTCTTCCTGCATCCAACCTGTCCAATCCCATCAGAATTTTATATGCTTCTATGAGATCCTCTCTCATTCTTCTAAATTCCAGTGAATATAAGCCTAGCCGATCCAGTCTTTTATAGGTCAGTCCTGCCATCCCGGGAATCAGTCTGGTGAACCTTTGCTGCATTCCCTCAATAACAAGAATGTCCTTCCTCAGATTAGGAGACCAAAACTGCACACAATACTCAAGGTGTGGTCTCACCAAGGCCCTGTACAACTGCAGCAAGACCTCCCTTCTCCTATACTCTCATCCTCTTGCTATGAAGGCCAACATGCCATTTGCTTTCTTAACTGCCTGCTGTACCTGCATGCCTACTTTCAATGACTGATGTACCATGACACCCAGGTCTCATTGCACCTCCCCTTTTACTTATCTGTCACCATTCTGATAATAATCTGCCTTCCTGTTTTTGCCACCAAAGTGGATAACCTCACACTTATCCACATTGTACTGTATCTGCCATGCATTTGCCCACTCACCTAACCTGCCCAAGTCACCCTGCAGCCTCTTAGCAACCTTGGCGTAAAAATAAAAAAGGGAAGGTGGCTCAACCGTGGCTATCAAGGGAAATCAGAGATAGTATTAAAGCCAAGGAAGTGGCATACAAATTGGCCAGAAATAGCAGCGAACACGGGGACTGGGAGAAATTTAGAACTCAGCAGAGGAGGACGAAAGTTTGATTAGGGCAGAGAAAATGGAGTACGAGAGGAAGCTTGCAGGGAACATTAAGACGGACTGCAAAAGCTTCTATAGATATGTAAAGAGAAAAAGGTTAGTAAAGACAAACGTAGGTCCCCTGCAGTCAGAATCAGGGGAAGTCATAATGGGAACAAAAAAATGGCAGACCAATTAAACAAGTACTTTGGTTCGGTATTCACTAAGGAGGACACAAACAACCTTCCGGATATATAAGGGGTCAGAGGGTCTAATAAGGAGGAGGAACTGAGGGAAATCCTTTAGTCGGGAAATTGTGTTGGGGAAATTGATGGGATTGAAGGCCAATAAATCCCCAGGGCCTGATGGACTGCATCCCAAAGTACTTAAGGAGGTGGCCTTGGAAATAGCGGATGCATTAAGAGTCATTTTCCAACATTCCATAGACTCTGGATCAGTTCCTATGGAGTGGAGGGTAGCTAATGTAACCCCACTTTTTAAAAAAAGGAGGGAGAGAAAAAACAGGGAATTATAGACCGGTCAGCCTGACATCGGTAGTGGGTAAAATGATGGAATCAATTATTAAGGATGTCATAGCAGCGCATTTGGAAAGAGGTGACATGATAGGTCCAAGTCAGCATGGATTTGTGAAAGGGAAATCATGCTTGACAAATCTTCTGGAATTTTTTGAGGATGTTTCCAGTAGAGTGGACAAGGGGGAACCAGTTGATGTGGTGTATTTGGACTTTCAGAAGGCTTTCAACAAGGTCCCACACAAGAGATTAATGTGCAAAGTCAAAGCACATGGGATTGGGGGTAGTGTGCTGACGTGGATTGAGAACTGGTTGGCAGACAGGAAACAAAGAGTAGGAATAAATGGGTACTTTTCAGAATGGCACGCAGTGACTAGTGGGGTACCGCAAGGTTCTGTGCTGGGGCCCCAGCTGTTTACATTGTACATTAATGATTTAGACGAGGGGATTAAATGCAGTATCTCCAAATTTGTGGATGACACTAAGTTGGCAGTGTGAGCTACGAGGAGGATGCTATCAGGCTGCAGAGTGACTTGAATAGGTTAGGTGAGTGGGCAAATGCATGGCAGATGAAGTATAATGTGGATAAATATGAGGTTATCCATTTTGGTGGTAAAAACAGAGAGACAGATTATCTGAATGGTGACAGATTAGTAAAAGGGGAGGTGCAAAGAGACCCGGGTGTCATGGTACATCAGTCATTGAAGGTTGGCATGCAGGTACAGCAGGCGGTAAAGAAAGCAAATGGCATGTTGGCCTTCATAGCGAGAGGATTTGAGTACAGGGGCAGGGAGGTCTTACTACAGGTTGTACAGGGCCTTGGTGAGGCCACACCTGGAGTATTGTGTACAGTTTTGGTCTCCTAACTGGAGGAAGGACATTCTTGCTATTGAGGGAGTGCAGCGAAGGTTCACCAGCCTGATTTCCGGGATGGTGGGACTGACATATCAAGAAAGACTGGATCAACTGGGCTTGTATTCACTGGAGTTCAGAAGAATGAGCAGGGATCTCAGAAACATTTAAAATTCTGACGGGTCTAGACAGGTTAGATGCAGGAAGAATGTTCCCAATGTTGGGGAAGTCCAGAACCAGGGGTCACAGTCTAAGGATAAGGGGTAAGCCATTTAGGACCAAGATGAGGAGAAATGTCTTCACCCAGAGAGTGGTGAACCTGTGGAATTCTCTACCACAGAAAGTTGTTGAAGCCAATTCATTAAATATATTCAAAAAGGAGTTAGATGTAGTCCTTAATACTAGGGGGATCAAGGGGTATGGTGAGAAAGCAGGAATGGGGTACTGAAGTTGCATGTTCAGCCATGAACTCATTGAATGGCGGTGCAGGCTCGAAGAGCCGAATGGCCTACTCCTGCACCTATTTTCTATGTTCTCTCAGTTCACACTGCCACCCAGCTTAGTGTCATCTGCAAACTTGGAGATATTACATTCAATTCCTTCGTCTAAATCATTTATATTGTAAATAGCTGGGGTCCCAGCACTGAGCCCTGCGGCACACCACTAGTCACTGCCTGCCATTCTGAAAAGGACCCGTTTATCCTGACTCTGCTTCCTGTCTGCCAACCAGTTCTCGATCCATGTCAGTACATTACCCCCAATCCCACGTGCCTTAATTTTGCACACTAATTTCTTGTGCGGGACCTTGTCAAAAGCCTTTTAAAAGTCCAAATACATCACATCCACTGGTTCTCCCTTATCCACTCTACTAGTTTCATCCTCAAAAAATTCTAGAAGATTTGTCAAGCATGATTTCCCTTTCATAAATCCACGCTGACTTGGACTGATCCTGTCACTGCTTTCTAAATGCGCTATCACATCTTTAATAATTGATTCCAGCATTTTCCCCACTACCGATGTCAGGCTAACCGGTCTTTAATTCCCTGTTTTCTCTCTCCCTCCTTTTTTAAAAAGTGGGGTTACATTAGCTACCCTCCAGTCCATAGGAACTGATCCAGAGTCCATGGAATGTTGGAAAATGACCACCAATGCATCTATTATTTCTAGGGCCACTTCTTTAAGTACTCTGGGATGCAGACTCTCAGGCCCTGGGGATTTATCGGCCTTCAATCCCATCAATTTCCCCAACACCAGTTCCTCCTGCTCGCTAGACCCTCGGTCCCCTAGTACAATTGGAAGGTTATTTGCGTCTTCCTTAGTGAAGACAGAACCAAAGTATTTGTTCAATTGGTCTGCCATTTCCTTGTTCCCCATTATGAATTCACCCAATTCTGACTGCAAGGGACCTACATTAGTCTTCATTAATCTTTTTCTCTTCACATCCCAATCAGCACAGGAAGACCTCCTTGCTTACTACATACTAAGCCCTGTTTCCTGTCTTACAGATTCGCTTTCTAGATTCTTGCTGTCCAATTTCTGCTTTACTTCCTTTCGAATTCATTCTCGGGTTCTCATCCCCCTGCCAAGCTAGTTTAAACTCTCCCCAACAACACTAGCAAAACTCCCCGGTGAGGGTATTGGTCCCGGCATTGTTGAGGTGCAACCCGTCCGGTTTGTACAGGTCCCATCTCCCCCAGAAGCGGTCCCAATGCCTCAAGAATTTAAAGCCCTCCCTCCTACACCAACTTTCCAGCCAAGTGTTCATCCTCTCTCTCCTTCTGTTCTTATACTCATTAGCACGTGGCACCGGTAGTAACCCGGAGATTACTACCTTTGAGGTCCTAACCTTTAATTTTCTTCCTAGCTCCCTGAATTCTTCCTGTAGGACCTCATCCCTCATTTTATTTATGTCGTTAGTCCCGATATGGACCATGACCTCTAGCTGTCTACCTACAGCCCCCCCCCACCACAGGATGCCCTGCATCCGCTCTGTGACATCCTTGACCCTGACACCAGGGAGGCACAAAACTATTCGGGAGTCACGTCTACGGCTGCAGCAACACCTGTCTGTTCCCCTAACTATAGAATCCCTTATCACTAGAGCTCTTTTGTTCTTTGTCCCTCCCCCCTGTGCAGCTGAGCCACCTGTGGTGCCTTGGAATTGGCTCTGGCTGCACTCCCCAGAGGCACCATCGTCCTAACCGATACTCAGAAGTGAATATCGGTTCGAAAGCGAGATGAACTCATGGGGGGGGGGGGCGGCGGGGGAACACTCCTGCGCTACCTGCCTAGCACACTTACTATGTCTGGTGGTCAGTAGGTTTGCTGTGAGCACCAATTTTCACATGATGAAATTAGCATTATACTGTACATCTGGCACCAATGCAAAGCACAAAACAGTGCAGCACTAAATAGTTCATAATGAACAGATTACTGAAGTACTATCCATGAAGCAATGTCTCTATTGCTTTGAAATACCCAGAAAATAGAAAAAAAAACTCACTGGATTGCATGGGTTAAAAACATTTTTCCCTTTGCCTCTCGAAACTGGATTTAAATCCAGTCTAGAGTGATAGGGTGAAGTCTTGCAAAGGTCCCATGTGAAATGAGTCTGGGTAATGTCAATCTTGATCCTTGTGGGTATAAATTCACAGAATAGAACTGCCACTAAACTGGCAATCCTACTCAGACCACAAAATGAGAAAAAGGAAAAATTTATTTTGGTGCAGTAGGAGTGCTCTTTGGAGGCAAGGCAGAGTCGATGGAGCTTTAATCTTCAACTGAACGTCCTGTACCTGACGTGACTGGAATTATAAAGTATTCCATTCCAAAGTGCAGCTCCTACCATTGAAGAACACAAACATTTGCCAAAATGCATTTTTTTAAATTTAAACAAAATGAAAGCTTACTGATGACACCTATATGATCATCATCATAAATGCCAACACATTAAGAACTGTCTGATGGGGTCCTTACAAGAGCAAAGTGCCATGGAATGGTAGAATTCAGGTCTCCACATTAATACCAATCTCAGCAAAATGGGAACGTGACAAGTAGAGGCAAAGCAGAAAGGAGGAAAAAGGATCCCCCCACCCACCCCCACAAGTCTCTTGCTAACTTCTAGTAACCAATTACCTAAAAAGTATATACTAGGCAATACAAGATAACATTAAGAAGGGAAGTCAGACAGAGCTTTTTCAGCCAAATGGTGATCCAATTCTGGAATAAGTGATCAGGAAAAGCTATTGAAGCAATGGAATAAATGGCTTCAAAAGAAATTTGGATGCATTTCCAAAGAAGGATTGAACAGATATGGCAAGGCAGGATTGATTGCAAAGAAATAAGTTTGTTGGACCTAACTATTGGTTTCTAAACATTATATTTTAAGTATCGACGTGCACAATACTCAGTAGAAATTTAAGCATCTACTGTAATATGCTAGAAATTCATAACCAGCACATCTAAAGAGTCATGTTATAACTTGATTACTTGCCCATTTTGGGTAAATGTCAAATTTCTCTCCCATTCAGTGCAGAACAAGGTAGCATTTTATCAATTTGTTTCCGATATCTTACCTTCAGAAACACTGGAGAAATCATTCTCATGGAACATAGTGAAGAGATTGCTGCAGTGATCACTGTTGAATGTGGCCCAGGAAAGATGGCTTAAAATTTGTAAAATATATTGCAAATATCAATTTACAGAAAATATAGAAAAGGTTTAATTTTAAGTAACAATGCAAAAGATACAAGAAGCCTAACATTGCCATTTAAATTAAAAGTTAAGACTGCATCAGCTGGTGATGAATGAACTACTCTGCCAGACACATGCACCTTGTAATGGCTCCAAAGAGAAATTCAAATGTCTATTAAGCATTTCTACATAAATATGTAAACAGAGCATCAGCTATAGTGAAAGAGTAGACTAATTTCCATACATTAGAAAAAGATATTCAGAGTATACAAAAAACAGCGGGGATAATTTTACAGCTCGGCACTACACTGGGAGCCTCGCTTACCAGGAGCATAATTAGTTCAGGGGCACACTGTTCATTACCAGGATCAGAATTAGTTCAGGGGCACACTGTTCATTACCAGGATCAGAATTAGTTCAGGGGCACACTGCCCAGTATGGTTATCGTGTGCTGGCCTGCCGAGCAGTGTGAATGAAGGAGGCTTTGAAGTGTTGAAGTTTGAGCCATCCTGATTATATCAGCATTAATAAGTCATACAGAATTAAATAATCCAAAAATTATCCATGAACATCTACTGCATCTTTAAAATTACTTGTGTGGTTCAGGTAAAAAGTAATCCCAGACCAGATAGTCATCTATATTTAAATTATTATTGTAGATTTATTTCAAAATCTATTTTTGGCAACAGCTCTTATCCTGTCTGGAGTGCTAGGGCAGGAAATTGAAGGTGACCTTCCTCATGATACAGAATTTAAATCACATTTCCTGGATACTACACATGTCAAATATGATGGGCAGCATTTCACATCGACATTACCAGATACCTGACTCAGGAAGAACATAACCAGCTTATAAATAGAAGAAATAGATTGGGGGGTGGGGGAGAAAGAGTGGGGTTTCATGCCAAGTAGTTCAATTAAATTTTCAAAGAAACAAACATATTAAAAAGAACATATCAGTCCAAAGTTGGAGTGTTCCAAAAAACAATTTTTTTGTTAAGACTGAAGTCCAGTATCACTATGGAAAAGATGCTCAAAGGTGCAGAAAATAATGAATGCAAATTAAGTTGCAACACTTCAATCATGGCTATTTACAGAATTAGCATACCTGTAATCAGCAGCAGCACTTGGCTGTGGGTTGACCTGCATACCATTACCTGAATGATATGCCAAACCATTTGCAGGAATGGATTTTAAACACTGCCCATTTACTGTTGTGTAAAGACCTGCAAGCAAAAATGAAAGCGTCATAATCAAAAAAAAGTTACACTGGTGTTCCTGGAAAAATATAAATTTATAGAAAATTTGAAGCTCAGATTTTCTTCAGCACCAAGCATTTCAACTACAAGGAACAGGAGTAGGCCATTTAGCCCCTCGAGCCTGCTCCGCCATTCAAAGAGATTATGGCTGATCTGTATCCCAACTCCATTTATCATACCCTTGCCTGGCAAAAATCTATCGATCTCAGAATTACAATGATTAATTGAGCTAAAATCTACTGCTTTTTGCAGGTGTGTGTTCCATACTCCTACAACCCTATGTGTTACGTAGTGTTTCCCAACTTCTCTCCTGAATAACCTGGCTCTGATTTTAAGGATATGCCTTAAATGACTGACTTGGGGATACAGGGCACAATTTCAAAATTCGCAGTTGACACAAAACTTGGTGTAGTAAACAGTGAGGAAGATAGTAACAGACTTCAAGGCGACAGACAGACTGTTGGGAATGGGCGGATACATTGCAGATGAAATTCAACGCAGAAGAGTGAGTGTTGATACATTTGGTAGGAAGAAGTTAATAAAGCATACTGGATCCTGAGCTTTCTAAGTAGAGATAAGAGTGTACATAAAGCCAGGAAGTTATGCTAAACCTCTATAAAACACTAATTCTGCCCCAGCTGGAGTATTGTGTCCAATTCTGGGCACCACACTGTAGGAAAAATGTGAAGGCTTTGGAGAGGGTACAGAAGAAATTACTAGGATGTGGGATTACAGTTACATGGATAGACTAGAGAAGCAGAGAAGTCCAAGAGGAGTTTTGATAGAAGTGTTTAAAATCATGAAGGATTTAGATAGAGTAAATAAAGAAACTGTTTCAATGGTTGAGAGGTCAATAACGAGAGGGCACAGATTTAAAGTGATTGGCAAAAGAACCAGATGCAACAGGAGGAAATACTTTTTTTAACGCAACGAGTGATTAGGATCTAGAATGCACGATACAGATTCAATAGTAGCCTTCAAAAAGGAATTGGATAAATATTTGAATTTAGCGATATGGGGAAAGAGCGGGGTAGTGGGACAAACTGGATTGCTCTTTGAAAGAACTGCCGCAGACTCAATGGGCCGAATGGCCGCCTTCTGTACTGTACTATTCTATGTCCCAGTGTGCTAGACTCCATCAGCAGAAAGTGTCTTTCAATTATCAATTCCTTTTAAAATCCTAAACACCTCAATCAAATCACCCCCCTTAACAGTCTATAATCCAAGGAATACAAGCCTAGTTTCTGCCAACTTGCCTCATAATTTA
Source organism: Pristiophorus japonicus (assembly GCF_044704955.1). Lineage (NCBI taxonomy): Eukaryota > Metazoa > Chordata > Chondrichthyes > Pristiophoridae > Pristiophorus > Pristiophorus japonicus. Next base: position 278,422,260 of record NC_091978.1, read on the forward strand.
ACCCTTGGAGCCCTGGTAATATTCTGGTGAATAGCATCGCGTTCCTTTGGAGGGCAATATATTCTTTCTAAGGTGTGGTGCCCAAGGCTTTGTATAACTGCAGCAAAACTAAGGGTAACATTCCATTAGCCCTTTTGATTGTTTCTTGTACCTGACCACAATTTAGAGTTCTGTGTTGTGTACGAGGACCTCCACCGTACCTAGCTTTTTTTGGTCCTCACACTTACTGCGTTGAAATCCATCTGCCAGTTTTTCCCACTCACTTAATCTATCAACATCTTTCTAATTTTATGCTCCCATCTCAACTTTCTACAAGAGTGGGAGAGCTATAGTGGTAGGGGATTCTATTGTAAGGGGAATAGATAGACATTTCTGCAGTCGCAACCGCGACTCCAGGATGGTATGTGCCCTCCCTGGTGCAAGGGTCAAGGATGTCTCGGAGCGGGTGCAGGACATTTGGTGAGAGGGGAGCGACCTATCAAAAGCCCAGCGGGAGATCGAGAGCCAGCGGCAGTTGGTGAGAGGGGAGCGACCTATCAAAAGCGTACCGGTGCAGCTACAGCGGGAGAGAAAGCAAAATAGAAGTAGAAAGTAATCAAAAAGTGACGTCACAGCCAATGGGGTAAGTGATTGGCTGGTGATTGGTGAGTAGCTTTTCTTTTCTTTTTTATATCAGTAAGTGAACTGTAACATTGTTATTACCAATTTAAGGGTATCTAAGGTTAAGACATGGCAGGAGAGCTCGGCCATGTGATATGCTCCTCCTGTACCATGTGGGAACTCGGGGACACTTCCGGTGTCCCTGGGCGCTACGTGTGTAGGAAGTGTATCCGCCTCGAGCTCTTGACGGTCCGCGTTGCAGAATTGGAGCTGAGGGTGGATTCACTCTGGAGCATCCACGATGCTGAGAATGACGTGAGTATCACGTGTAGTGAGTTGGTCTTACCGCAGGAGAAGGGTCCACAGCCAGATAGGGAATGGAAGACCAGCAGGAAGAGCAGTGCAAGAAAGATAGTGCAGGGGTCCCCTGTGGTCATCCCCCTGCAAAACAGATACACTGCTTTGAGTACTGTTGGGGAGGATGACTCATCAGGGGAGGGCAGCAGCAGCCAAGTTCATGGCACCATAGGTGGCTCTGCTGCAAAGGAGGGCAGGAAAAAGAGTGGGAGCGCGATAGTGATAGGGGATTCGATGGTGAGGGGAATAGATAGGCGTTTCTGCGGATGCAACCGAGACTCCAGGATGGTATGTTGCCTCCCTGGTGCAAGGGTCAAGGATGTCTCGGAGCGGGTGCAGGACATTCTGAAATGGGAGGGAGAACAGCCAGTTGTCGTGGTGCACATTGGTACCAACGACATAGGTAAAAAAAGGGATGAGGTCCTACGAAAAGAATTTAAGGAGCTAGGAGCTAAATTAAAAAGTAGGACCTCAAAAGTAGTAATCTCGGGATTGCTACCAGTGCCTCATGCTAGTCAGAGTAGGAATCGCAGGATAGCGCAGATGAATACATGGCTTGAGCAGTGGTGCAGCAGGGAGGGATTCAAATTCTTGGGGCATTGGAACCGGTTCTGGGGGAGGTGGGACCAGTACAAACCGGACGGTCTGCACCTGGGCAGGTCCGGAACCAATGTCCTAGGGGGAGTGTTTGCTAGTGCTGTTGGGGAGGAGTTAAACTAATATTGCAGGGGGATGGGAACCTATACAGGGAGACAGAGGGAGACAAAAAGGAGGCAAAAGCAAAAGACAGAAAGGAGATGAGGAAAAGTGGAGGGCAGAGAAACCCAAGGCAAAGAACAAAAAGGGCCACTGTACAGCAAAATTCTAAAAGGACAAAGGGTGTTAAAAAAGCAAGCCTGAAGGCTTTGTGTCTTAATGCAAGGAGTATCCGCAATAAGGTGGATGAATTAACTGTGCAAATAGATGTTAACAAATATGATGTGATTGGGATTACGGAGACGTGGCTCCAGGATGATCAGGGCTGGGAACTCAACATCCAGGGGTATTCAACATTCAGGAAGGATAGAATAAAAGGAAAAGGAGGTGGGGTAGCATTGCTGGTTAAAGAGGAGATTAATGCAATAGTTAGGAAAGACATTAGCTTGGATGATGTGGAATCTATATGGGTAGAGCTGCAGAACACTAAAGGGCAAAAATCGTTAGTGGGAGTTGTGTACAGACCTCCAAACAGTAGTAGTGATGTTGGGGAGGGCATCAAACAGGAAATTAGGAGTGCATGCAATAAAGGTGCAGCAGTTATAATGGGTGACTTTAATATGCACATAGATTGGGCTAGCCAAACTGGAAGCAATACGGTGGAGGAAGATTTCCTGGAATGCATAAGGGATGGTTTTCTAGACCAATATGTCGAGGAACCAACTAGGGGGAAGGCCATCTTAGACTGGGTGTTGTGTAATGAGAGAGGATTAATTAGCAATCTCATTGTGCGAGGCCCCTTGGGGAAGAGTGACCATAATATGGTGGAATTCTGCATTAGGATGGAGAATGAAACAGTTAATTCAGAGACCATGGTCCAGAACTTAAAGAAGGGTAACTTTGAAGGTATGAGGCATGAATTGGCTAAGATAGATTGGCTAATGATACTTAAGGGGTTGACTGTGGATGGGCAATGGCAGACATTTAGAGAACGCATGGATGAATTACAACAATTGTACATTCCTGTCTGGCGTAAAAATAAAAAAGGGAAGGTGGCTCAACCGTGGCTATCTAGGGAAATCAGGGATAGTATTAAAGCCAAGGAAATGGCATACAAATTGGCCAGAAATAGCAGCGAACCTGGGGACTGGGAGAAATTTAGAACTCAGCAGAGGAGGACAAAGGGTTTGATTAGGGCAGGGAAAATGGAGTATGAGAAGAAGCTTGCAGGGAACATTAAGGCGGATTGCAAAAGTTTCTATAGGTATGTAAAGAGAAAAAGGTTAGTAAAGACAAACGTAGGTCCCCTGCAGTCAGAATCAGGGGAAGTCATAACGGGGAACAAAGAAATGGCAGACCAATTGAACAAGTACTTTGGTTCAGTATTCACTAAGGAGGACACAAACAACCTTCCGGATATAAAAGTGGTCAGAGGGTCTAGTAAGGAGGAGGAACTGAGGGAAATCTTTATTAGTCGGGAAATTGTGTTGGGGAAATTGATGGGATTGAAGGCCGATAAATCCCCAGGGCCTGATGGACTGCATCCCAGAGTACTTAAGGAGGTGGCCTTGGAAATAGCGGATGCATTGACAGTCATTTTCCAACATTCCATTGACTCTGGATCAGTTCCTATCGAGTGGAGGGTAGCCAATGTAACCCCACTTTTTAAAAAAGGAGGGAGAGAGAAAGCAGGGAATTATAGACCGGTCAGCCTGACCTCAGTAGTGGGTAAAATGATGGAATCAATTATTAAGGATGTCATAGCAGCGCATTTGGAAAATGGTGACATGATAGGTCCAAGTCAGCATGGATTTGTGAAAGGGAGATCATGCTTGACAAATCTCCTGGAATTTTTTGAGGATGTTTCCAATAAAGTGGACAAAGGAGTACCAGTTAATGTGGTATATTTGGACTTTCAGAAGGCTTTCGACAAGGTCCCACACAGGAGATTAATGTGCAAAGTTAAAGCACATGGGATTGGGGGTAGTGTGCTGACGTGGATTGAGAACTGGTTGTCAGACAGGAAGCAAAGAGTAGGAGTAAATGGGTACTTTTCGGAATGGCAGGCAGTGACTAGTGGGGTACCGCAGGGTTCTGTGCTGGGGCCCCAGCTGTTTACATTGTACATTAATGATTTAGACGAGGGGATTAAATGTAGTATCTCCAAATTTGCGGATGACACTAAGTTGGGTGGCAGTGTGAGCTGCGAGGAGGATGCTATGAGGCTACAGAGTGACTTGGATAGGTTAGGTGAGTGGGCAAATGCGTGGCAGATGAAGTATAATGTGGATAAATGTGAGGTTATCCACTTTGGTGGTAAAAACAGAGAGACAGACTATTATCTGAATGGTGACAGATTAGGAAAAGGGAAGGTGCAACGAGACCTGGGTGTCATGGTACATCAGTCATTGAAGGTTGGCATGCAGGTACAGCAGGCGGTTAAGAAAGCAAATGGCATGTTGGCCTTCATAGCGAGGGGATTTGAGTACAGGGGCAGGGAGGTGTTGCTACAGTTGTACAGGGCATTGGTGAGGCCACACCTGGAGTATTGTGTACAGTTTTGGTCTCCTAACTTGAGGAAGGACATACTTGCTATTGAGGGAGTGCAGCGAAGATTCACCAGACTGATTCCCGGGATGGTGGGACTGACCTATCAAGAAAGACTGGATCAACTGGGCTTGTATTCACTGGAGTTCAGAAGAGTGAGAGGGGACCTCATAGAAACGTTTAAAATTCTGACGGGTTTGGACAGGTTGGATGCAGGAAGAATGTTCCCAATGTTGGGGAAGTCCAGAACCAGGGGTCACAGTCTAAGGATAAGGGGTAAGCCATTTAGGACCGAGATAAGGAGAAACTTCTTCACCCAGAGAGTGGTGAACCTGTGGAATTCTCTACCACAGGAAGTAGTTGAGGCCAATTCACTAAATATATTCAAAAGGGAGTTAGATGAAGTTCTTACTACTCGGGGGATCAAGGGGTATGGCGTGAAAGCAGGAAGTGGGTACTGAAGTTTCATGTTCAGCCATGAACTCGTTGAATGGCGGTGCAGGCTAGAAGGGCTGAATGGCCTGCTCCTGCACCTATTTTCTATGTTTCTATGTTTCTATGCAGGGAGACAGAGGGAAGTAGAATGGGGGCAGAAGCAAAAGATAGAAAGAAGAAAAGTAAAAGTGGAGGGCAGAGAAACCCAAGCCAAAAATCAAAAAGGGCCAAATTACAGCAACATTCTAAAGGGGCAAAGTGTGTTAAAAGGACAAGCCTGAAGGCTTTGTGCCTCGATGAGAGGAGTATTCGAAATTAGGTGGACGAATTAACTGCGCAGATAGCAGTTAATGGATATGGTGTAACTGGCATCACGGAGACATGGCTCCAGGGTGACCAAGGCTGGGATCTCAACATCCAGGGGTGTTCAACATTTAGGAAGGATAGACAGAAAGGAAAAGGAGGTGGGGTGGCGTTGCTGGTTAAAGAGGAAATTAATGCAATAGTATGGAAGGAAATTAGCTTGGATGATGTGGAATCGGTATGGGTGGAGCTACAGAATACCAAAGGGCAGAAAATGCTAGTGGGAGTTGTGTACAGACCACCAAACAGTAGTAGAGAGATTGGGGACAGCATCAAACAAGAAATTAGGGATGCGTGCAATAAAGGTACAGCAGTTATCATGGGCAAATTTAATCTACATATTGATTGGGCTAACCAAATTGGTAGCAATGCGGTGGAGGAGGATTTCCTGGAGTGTATTAGGGATGGTTTTCCAGACCAATATGTCAAGGAACTAACTAGAGTGCTGGCCATCCTAGACTGGGTGATGTGTAATGAAAAAGGACTAATTAGCAATTTTGTTATGCGAGGCCCCTTGGGGAAGAGTGACTATAATATGGTAGAATTCTTTATTAAGATGGAGAGTGACACAGTTAATTCAGAAACTAGGGTCCTGAACTTAAGGAAAGGTAACTTTGATGGTATGAGACATGAATTGGATAGAACAGACTGGCGAGTGATACTAAAAGGGTTGACGGTGGATAGGCAATGGCAAACATTTAAAGATCACATGGATGAACTTCAACAATTGTACATCCCTGTCTGGAGTAAAAATAAAACAGGGAAGGTGGCTCAACTGTGGCTTACAAGGGAAATTAAGGATAGTGTTAAATCCAAGGAAGAGGCATATAAATTGGCCAGAAAAAGCAGCAAACCTGAGGACTGGGAGAATTTTGCAATACAGCAGTCGAGGACAAAGGGTTTAATTAGGAGAGGGAAAATAGAGTATGAGAGGAAGCTTGCTGGGAACATAAAAACTGACTGCAAAAGCTTCTATAGATATGTGAAGAGAAAAAGATTAGTGAAAACAAACGTAGATCCCTTGCAGTCAGATTCAGGTGAATTTATAATGGGGAACAAAGAAATGGCAGACCAGTTAAACAAGTACTTTGGTTCTGTCTTCACAAAGGAAGACATAAATAACCTTCCGGAAATACTAGGGGACCGAGGGTCTAGTGAGAAGGAGGAAGTGAAGGAAATCCTTATTAGGCGGGAAATGGTGTTAGGGAAATTGATGGGATTGAAGGCTGATAAATCCCCAGGGCCTGATAGTCTGCATCCCAGAGTACTTAAGGAAGTGGCCCTAGAAATAGTGGATGCATTGGTGATCATTTTCCAACAGTCTATCGACTCTGGATCGGTTCCTATGGACTGGAGGGTAGCTAATGAAACATCACTTTTTAAAAAAGGAGGGAGAAGGAGAGAGAAAACGGGTAATTATAGACTGGTTAGCCTGACATCAGTAGTGGGGAAAATGTTGGAATCAATTATTAAAGATGAAATAGCAGCACATTTGGAAAGCGATGGGATCGGCCCAAGTCAGCATGGATTTATGAATGACAAATCTTCTAAAATATTTTGAGGATGTAACTGGTAGAGTGGATAAGGGAGAACCAGTAGATGTGGTGTATTTGGACTTTCAAAAGACTTCTGACAAGGTCCCACACAGGAGATTGGTGTGCAAAATTAAAGCACATAGTATTGGGGGTAATGTACTGACGTGGATAGAGAACTGATTGGCAGACAGGAAGCAGAGAGTTGGGATAAATGGGTCCTTTTCAGAATGGCAGGCAGTGACTAGTGGGGTACCGCAGGGCTCAGTGCTGGGACCCCAGCTATTTACAATATACATTAATGATTTAGATGAGAGAATTGAGTAATATCTCCAAGTTTGCAGATGACACTAAGCTGGGTGGCAGTGTGAGCTGTGAGGAGGATGCTAAAAGGCTGCAGGGTGACTTGGACAGGTCAGGTGAGTGGGCAAACGTGTGGCAGATGCAGTAGAATGTGGATAAATGTGAGGTTACCCACTTTGGTGGCAAAAACACGAAGGCAGAATATTATTTGAATGGTGGCAGATTAGGAAAAGGGGAGGTGCAGCGAGACCTGGGTGTCATGGTACATCAGTCATTGAAAGTTGGCATGCAGGTACAGCAGGCGGTGAAGGCGGCAAAAGTATGTTGGCCTTCATAGCGTGGGGTTTTGAGTATAGGAGCAGGGAGGTCTTACTGCAGTTGTACAGGGCCTCAGTGAGGCCTCACCTGGAATATTGTGTTCAGTTTCGGTCTCCTAATCTGAGGAAGGACGTTCTTGCTATTGAGGGGGTGCAGCGAAGGTTCACCAGACTGATTCCCAGGATGGCAGGACTCACATATAAGGAGAGACTGGATCGACTGGGCCTATTTTCACTGGCATTTAGAAGGATGAGAGGGGATCTCATAGAAACATAAAATTCTGACGGGGTTGGACCGGTTAGATGCAGGAAGAATGTTCCGATGTTGGGGAAGTCCAGAACCAGGGGACATAGTCGAAGGATAAAGGGTAAGCCAATTAGGACTGAGATGAGGAGAAACTTCTTCACTCAGAGTTGTTAACCTGTGGAATTCTCTACCGCAGAGAGTTGCTGATGCCAGTTCATTGGATATATTCAAGGGGGAGTTAGATATGGCCCTTACAGCTAAAGGGATCAAAAAGTATGGAGAGAAAGCAGGAAAGGGGTACTGAGGTGAATGATCAGCCATGATCTTATTGAATGGTGGTGCAGGCTCGAAGAGCCAAATGGCCTACTCCTGTACCTATTTTCTATGTTTCTGCACCACCTATCTTTGGGTCATCAGCAAACTTGGATAATATGGCTGTATGTGTTATCCAAGTCATTAATATAGTGAATATTTGAGGCCCCAGCACAGATCCTTCTGGGACACCACTAGTCACTTCCTTTCAATTTGAATACATACCATTATCCCGACTCGGTCTTCTGCCCTCTAACCAATTTTCTAACCAGGACAATAATTTGCCTTCAATTACATGAGCTTTAATTTTAGCCAACAGTCTCTTATGTGGAACCTTATCAAATGCCTTCTGGAAATCCATATAAACTACATCCAGACACATCCTCCTGTCTACTACTTTGTTACTTCCTCAAAAATTCCAATTAGGTTTGTCAGACATGACCTACCCTTCATAAATCCATGCTGGCTCTCTCTAAACAGCTCAAATTCCTCCAACAACTCAGACACTGTTCATAGTTATAGATTCCAATAATTTCCCCATGACAGATCTTAAACTAACAGGTCTATAATTTCCTGGTTTCTCTTTCACCTTTCTTAAATAATGTCGCTATATTTGCATTTTTCCAATCAAAAGGGGCAATTCCGATATCGAGCGAGCTTGCTAATTATTACTCCATGGACAGGTATATCTATTCATCACTAATTAGGTTTTTCTGATTATAGCTATCTAATAGACAACAAAAAACAACAAAAACTCAATTATATACCGACTCACAGGATTGCTTAGCTTATTTAAAAATACTGTAAAACAAAGTGAAAACGTGAAAAATAACTGAAAACGCAAGTGTTAACTGAAGTTGTAAAGAAAAATCATTTGTAACTGAAGAGCATCCCATGTGGAATGGTTATAGTCCTTCCAAGGAAAGCAAGAACGATTTTAGAGAAGGAAGTTTCTTTAATAGTCTTGCGAGACAAGTGTCCACTGCACCCCAAACCTTTCAATCATGGTATAATCCCACATGCTCATCGTGAAATCTTGTCGATTCAAAAGACAGACTATGATGACATTTCAATCTCATGCTACATCACAACAATGGTATGCAGCCTTTTTTGGAGGGGGAAGAATCAGAGATGAAGACTAAGATAACAAGCAGTTGATTCGGCCTGCAAGCCAAGATTTTAAATCCTGTAATTTAGTTACTTACAAGTCCTGAGATACAAATGGATGTCTGATACAGCATTGGTTGGAACTGCAAATATCTAGAAAATTTATTGAGGTAGATTGATTTTTTAAGTAGCCGACCAGTGGAGCGCTCTGGCTGACTGCCCGTTTCAGCGGCAAAATGGCCCTCTGATTTTGAGGCCGGACTCATCGGAATCTGATCGGCAAGCTGCGGACACTGAAGGGGTGTCCTGCAGCAGCTCTCCTGTTTTTGGCCATAAGAATATCTGCTGGCTGGGATACTGACTGCACCAGCAGATCTGTCCTGGGGAGACTGAGGGAGCCAAGCCCAGGACGGCAGCAGCGCACAATATTTTTGCGGGGCTCAGAGGAGCACTGCTGGACCCATAAAAATAATTTGAAACAACTTTCCAGACTCTAACCGGACGGAGCATGCTCTGTTCAACCATTTCTCTCCTAAAATGGCAATCAGGATCCTATGCAAGTCATAGGATCCCAATTACATAGTGAAAAGAGCCTACCTCCTGAGACAGCAGGGTGCTTCGCTCGAACAGGGGTAGGCCCATGAAAGTTGCAGCAGAGCGATCGCCAGGGTTAACAGGGCGGCAAGTCTACCGACCCCATTTTGAGGCTGATACTACCTTGTTAACATCCATTTCCGCAGGTTAAAATCAACCCCATTATTTATTGGTCGACCTTGCACAGGAATGTATGCATCTGATTAAAGAGATGGCATTTCCCTATAGAATCAATTCTCTCACATTCAATCTAATGACCAAATTTTTTCAGTACTTGCTAAAACACTAATTGATGGCTCTGGTACAACATAATGCAAGTTCAGCACAATAGCAGCAATCTTGAAATGTCACTAAAGTTAAACTTCAGTTTCCATCAAATGCGGTTTATTTTTAAACCTCAATTTATGAAATCACAAGACTAGAAGCATTTTACTAACAGAATGCCATTTTAAATTGTTGATTACATCCCAACATGCTTTTTACCTGGACTTTTCTTTAAACCCGCAGCTACTGCAGCGAAGGTCGGGCAGCGGCTTTTATCTGAGAGATGTGTGGGCTGCGTATCTCTTCTTAAATGTACATCATTACCAGATGATTGGCTGAAATGAGCAAGCCTTTTACAAGATAGAAAGGATAGATAAATTCACAGCTGTATTTTATAGTGTGATTTAAAAAAAAATACAAACAAGTGATATTTATAGTTACCTTCTACTCCTTGAACTCGGATCATCTTCTTGTAAAGGCTGACCATAAATTGGAGAAGCCTGCTGGAAAATCCTCTCCCCTAAAGTAAATATTTAAAAATTTAAACACCGTTTATGTCGGTGCACTATTCTTTGACTTAAATCATCAACTGTATTAATTTCCAAATGTTAGCAGTTATATTATAATTTTGCATCACATATGCAAATAATAGAGCTGAACAACTGTATTTATAAGGCACCTTTAAACAAGTGTAAGGAAAGGGACACTGAACTAGGAAAGGAGAGTTTTGGTGGGGTACCTGAAAGATCAACAGAGAGCTGGGTTGCGAGAAGATTTAGAAAGGTGGAGAGAGATGAAGATGTGAAAAGATTTAGGAAGGGAATTCCAGAAGTAGGACTCAGGAGGATGAAGGCATTGCCACCAATGGTGAGATGGGGGGGGGCGGGGTACTGGAGTCAGAGGAATGGAGTGTTTGAGACACGATATAGGGCTGGGGAAATTGCAAAGTTAGGTAGAGCAAAGCCATAGAAAGATTTAAAGACAAGGGGGGGGGGGGGGGGAGGGAGAAATCCGGGCCGTTTGCGCCTCCCGTTAATGGGACGCAAACGACCTTTTACCCGGGCTCGACGCCGTTACCGACTCCCGCGAAATTCCGTGGGACTTTATCAGCAGCGCTAAGCAGTAGCTCCCTGGGCTGTTGCGTCGGCGATGAGAATGTCATCACCGTGCACAGCGACCAGTTTTCGCCCGGAGTGAAAATTCAGTAGGAGCCAGTGAGGCTTCCGTGGACAATACCCATGGCAGCTTTGCGGGGCGCATACCAGGCTGCAGGCCGCTCATGGGGCGAAAATTAAAGGGGATGTGCGGCGCTGAAACTTAAAAAAAATGGCCGACTTATCAGTCGCGGCCTTCTCATTTTCACATCGCGGGGTTCGTGCTGCTGCCACAGCACCCGGTTCCCTGGTAGTCTAGTGGTGGCCCCTTCTCCCTAATGGAAGGGGAAGTGGAGCGAAATTTTGCGTACCACTTCCTTGGGGGCAGTAAGCACTCGCCTCGCAGCCTTTACCGCCCCCAATTGGGACAGTTCGCAATTTCGCATTCAAGGATTTTAAAGTTATTGGCCTGGATTTTACGGTCGACGGTGTAACTAAGGATTACGCCGCTGGCATCTGAACCGAATACGCATTTGCCCACTGGGAACCCTCCTCCGAGAAGTTGTGAAGTAGAGGGCAGCGCAGTGGGCCACGGATCCCAGGAGTGGACCGTGTGCGTAAGCGTACCTGGGATTAAGTAGGCTTGTCCTCCAATCAGCAAACACAAAGTCTCATTAATACTATTAGAGATCGTAGGGCTATTTTCCATTTAAACTTCAGTATTTCAAAAATATATTTAAATGCGTGATTTTGGGGTCTGGGTATGTGCAGAGTTTATTGTTATTTTGCAAGTCATCTACATTTTCATTTTTTTCCTCCCAGCAAACCATTTTAGAACCCAAGAATAATGCTTTCTTCAAAACTATATTGAAAGACAGTTCTTTACTTTTAAAGGGCAATAAATATAACTAATAATCCTGTTGGTCGTATGTAAATGCTTCCATTTCCGGCTTCAGAATCTCAGAACACCATCCAGCTGACGGTAAGCTTGAAAGACTGGCAGGTAGCTTAAGCTGTTAAAATTAAATATATACTTGGATTTGTCAGGAGGTACCCCTTCCAACTGTGCAAACAGGCCCTCTGCCCGTTTGCATCAGCCGTAAAATTTTCGCACACAATTGCTGGGCAAGTATTCCAACTCTGCTGCAGCAATTAGGATTTCAATGTCATAGCGGATGATCCGTCAAGTCGGAACTTGACAGATCACAAAGTCGGGCTTTAGTGCATGCGGAAATCTCGAACTTGCTGTCTATTTCAAAGGCGGTATGACGGCATACTCAGGAGTACACCGATATACTCATCGCAAATTCTGTCTCAATATGTTGGAGGACCCAAGGCCAATGTAGCTCAAAGAGGACAAAGATTACAGGCCAGTGGGACTTAAGACAGGACATGAACAGAATTTTGTGCAATTTGGAGTTTTTGGAGCATGGGAGGCCAGAACATAGGAAATTAGAGCAGTTGAATCTCCAGGTGACTAAAGGCAGAATCAGGGCAATATTGTGGTGTTGGAAGTAAGCATTTTGGATAGGATGCGAGGTTTAAAACTCAAACTGAGTGTAAGGGTCAAACAGGGCACCGAGGTTTCACATGTTCTACTTCAACTTTAGACAGTGTCTAAGGAGGGGGATTGAGGCAGTGACAAGACAGCAGAGCTTATGGCAAAAATAAAGACCTTATGTTGAGCTGCAGATTTTAACACGCGGGCCTCATGTGCATCCCGCCTCCGCCTACCCCCCCCCCCCAGTCCCCGAATCATAGTGTCAGCTGTGGCTCAGTGGGTAGCACTCTCGCCTGAGCCAGAAGGTTGTGGATTCAAGTCCCATTCCAAAGACTTGAGCACAAAATCAATGTCAAGACTCCCGTGCAGTACTGAGGGACTGTTACACTGTCAGAGATGCCCTCTTTTAGGTGAGACGTTAAACCAAGGACCCGTCTGCTCTCTCAGGTGAGCATAAAAGATCCCATGGCACTATTTCGAAGAGCAGGGGACTGATCTCTGGTCTCCTGGCCAATATTTATCCTCAACCAAAAAAACAAAAACAGATTATTTAGTCATTATGACATTGCTGGTTGTGGGAGCTTGCTGTGCGCAAATTGGCTTCCGGGTTTCCTACATTAGAACAGTGACTACACTTCAAAAGTACTTCATTGGTTGTAAAGTGCTTTGGGAAGTCCGGTCGTCTTGAAAGGCACTATATAAATACAGGTCTTTTTTTTTCCTCAATCAGCTGGCCATTGGCAGGGGCATAATTTTGGATGTCAGGAAAGCCACCTGCCAGGACTAAAGCAGCAGCAACAACAACTAGTATTATTTATAACTTGTATTTATAGAGTGGCTTTAACGTAGTAAAACATCCCAAGACGCTTCACAAGAAATTAGGGCAGGTGACCAAAAGCTTGGTCAGAGAGCATCTTGAGAGGGGTAGCGATGTGGAGAGGTTTAGGGAGGGAATTCCAGAGCTTAGGGCCTTGGCAGCTGAAGGCACGGCCACCAATGGTTGAGCGATTATAATCAGGGATACTCAAGAGGGTAGCATTAGAGAAGCGCAGATATCTCAGGGGATTGTGGGGCTGGAGGAAATTACAGAATAGGGAGGGGCAAGACCATGGAGGGAACTGAAAACAAGGATGAAAGTTTTGAAATTGAGGTGCTGCTTAACCGGGAGCCAATGTTGGTCAGCCAGCACAGAAATGATGGGTGAGTGGGACCTAGCGCAAGTTAGGACATGGGCAGCCGAGTTTTGGATGACCTCAAGTTTACGTACTGTAGAATGTGGGAAATGAGCCAGGAGTGCATTGGAATAGTTAAGTCTACAGGTAACAAAGGCATGGATGAGGTTTTCAGCAGCAGATGAGCTGAGGCAAGGGCGGAGACGGGCGATGTTACGGAGGTGGAAATGGGCGGTCTGAGTTATGCCGGGGATATGCAGGCGGAAGACCATTTTAGGGTCAAATATGACACCAAGGTTGTGAACAGTGTGGTTCAGCCTCGGTCAGATGTTGGGGAGAGGGATGGAGTCAGTGTCGAGAGAACAGAGTTTGTGGCAGGGACCGAAAACAATGGTTTTGGTCTTCCCAATATTTAATTGGAGTAAATTTCTGCTCATCCAGAACTGGATGTTGGACAAGCAGTCTGACAATTTAGAGACCGTGGAGGGGTCGAGAGAAGTGGTGAGGTAGAGCTGGGTGTCGTCAGTGTACATGTGGAAACTGACGCTGTGTTTTCGGACGATGTCGCCAAGGCTCAGCATGTAGATTGGGGACACCAGAGGTAACGATGCCTGAGCGGGAAGAGAAGCCATTTGCAGGTGATTCTCTGGCTACGTTTAGATAGATAAGAATGGAACCAGGCGAGTGCAATCCCACCCAGCTGGACGACAGTGGAGAGGCGCTGGAAAAGGATGGAGTGGTCAACCGTGTCAAAGGCTGCAGACAAGTCAAGAAGGAGGAGGAGGGATAGTTTGCCTTTGTCAGTCACAAAGGATGTCATTTGTAACTTTGATAAGGGCCATTTCAGTACTGTGACAGGCACAGAAATCTGATTGGAGGGACTCAAACATGGATTTGCAGGGAAGATGGGCACGGCTTTGGGAGGCGACACAAACGTTCAAGGACTTGAGAAGAAAGGGAAGTTGGAGATGGAGTAGTAGTTTGCAAAGACGGAGAGGTCAAGGGCTAGTTTTCTGAGGAGAGGGGTGATGATGGCAGATTTGAAGGAGAGGGAGACAGTACCTGCAGAGAGAGAACCGTTAACGTCGGCTAACATGGGAGTCAGAAAAGGAAGTTGGGTGGTCAGCAGTTTGGTGGGAATAGGGTTGAAGGAGCAGGAAGTTGGTCTCATGAACAAGATGAGCGCAGAACGGTTATGAGGAGAGATCGGAGAGAAACTAGAGAAACATGCGAGTTCAGGGCTAGGCCAGGGGGGTACCTTAGAAGAAGTGTGCCCCTGTGGGCTAGGGGAAGGAAAAGAAGTGGCAGAGGCAGCTGATCGGATGGTCTCAATGTTAAGGGACAAAGAAGTCCATGAGCTCCTCGCACTTGTTTTCGGAGGTGAGGGTGGAGGAGACAGAGGAGAGGGGTTTAAGATGACGGTTAGCAATGGAGAATAGAAGCCTGGGTTTATCTTTGCATTCCAGAATGATTCTGGAATAGTGAGAAATTTTGACAGACGGGAGCAGGACCCGATGATGCTTTATATGGTCCAGCCAGGTCTGGCGGTGAATGGCTAAACCAGTTGTCTGCCACATCCATTCAAGTCTGCGTCCCTTGGACTTAAAGGGCCAAGATGAAAGCCGTACAGGGGGGAATGGATAGAGAGTGTAATTGTTTTAATAGGGACTAGGGCATCGAAGGTAATGGTGGGGGTGTGGTTGAGCAGATCGGTAGCTGTAGAAATGTCACGGTGAATGGAGGACCAAAGGAAGGATTCCGCAAGTAGAGTTGTAAGAGAGTTGGGAGAGTTTTTTTTCCCCAGGGGTGGGACACAGGAGGAAGTAGAGTTGGGGGCTGGGGGAGGTTGAGCGTGGGTGGAGAGTGATATGAGGAAGAGATCAGAGATGGCCTTATCTGCGATTGACACGATGGGAGTAGTGAGGCCATGAGAGATGGCAAGGTTGAGGGGGTGGCTGTGAATATGGGTTGGGGAGTTTACATGGAGGGAGAGATTAAGGGAGGATAGTGAACTTAGAGGAGAGCATGATGGATTGAGAGAGAGGTTGCGATCACTGAAGATGAGAAATCACTCAGTGCAGAGGCTGAGGGAGGAAAGCACTGAAGATATTTCAGTAGTAAAATATTTTTATGGTACTTGGGTGAGCAGTAGAGAACGAAATTTTTATTTGAGAGGTGAGGGGGATGGAACAAGGCAAGATGCTCAAAAGGAGAACGTGCCAGTGGAGTAGGGAGACAGACCAAGGTGTGATTTGATGACTCGAGCCACACCACCACCAGGGCAGTCTGAATGGGGCAACTGGTGACAGATATAGCCAGGTGGGGAGGCTTCATTTAGGGCAAGGTATCATTCACCCCTCAGCCAAGTAATTGATGGCACTCGGGTAAGTCATGGTGAGGGGGTTTCGGGAAGGTCTTCTGATCTTAAAGAGGCGGGGGAGGTGTAATCCAAAGCAGGGGAGGCCAAAACTTTCCTTGTGGGATCTGGAGAAGCACTCCTGCTCCTACTGGCCCCCACAAGGCAAGTTAAAAAACATATCTGATTGGGCTTTTGCTAGCCCCTTCCTGTTAGCTTCACCAGCTTGCTGCTCAGGCTACCAATCAAATTGTAGTTTGGACTTGAAGTCCCATTGGACCCGAATCTGCATATTTAAAGAAGATCCCACCAATGTCAAGGTAAAATTGCCACCAATGTGCCTTAGACCCAATCGCAGAACAACAGCACCGACTGCACCAGTGTATCCATTTCCCATAGCAATCATCCTTTGAACTGTCTAGGTGACATGACTAGTGCCAAACTAGAGGCTGGACGCCAATGGTGAACAGGATCGAGACTGTCCATTTCACAAATGGCCCTTACAGCTAATAGACAGAGGAGACTTTCCAGCATTTAGTCTGGGATGCATTTGAACCAAGGTCCCGTCGGTAAAAGTCCAGTGCCGAATAACTGCTTGAATTATAATTTATACTATATTTAGAGTTTTTACTTACTCTGTCCAGCAGAGGATACAAAGTGCAATTTGGTACCGATGCTTTGATCCTTTTCTCCCTCAGAACTACTACTGCTCCAGCTTCCCCAGCTGCCACGGCTCGCTCTCACACTGTCTGATGAACTGCCAGAATCAGAGCTGGACTCACCAGAACGCACTTTCCCAAGTAGCATCTTCCAGTTTGAACAACAATGCCCTAACAAAGACCCAGCATAAATACTTCAGTTTATTTTAAATAATGTCATTTGAAGATTTAACGCTGGCAGTATTTTAATGCTTGCTCTATGTGAAAGTATGATTGACAAATTATTAACCTCATGAAACAATAGCATATCTGTGCATATTGAGGGGAAGCAGCAAGCTATCAGTTAGAGTTACTGTAGTTAACATTTAAAGCTAAAGAGATTTGACTAACTGTGCTGTCACAATCTACAGAATATGAGCATGATATAGCAACAGGAAATATCTCCAGAGTATTGACTTTACTGGATTTAATCACATTACAATAAGGTGAGGTGCATCAACTTAGGGTAGCTGAACACACATCAGAATGCAACTATTTCATAACATAATAGAAACATTGGCCGCTCGAGCCTGATTCGCCATTTAATAAGATCATGGCTGGTCTGATTTTGGGCTCAGCTCCACTTCCCTGCCCGCTCCCCATAACCCTTCATTCCCTTATTGCTCAAAAATCTGTCTATCTCCGCCTTAAATATATTCAATGACCCAGACTCCATTAGCTCTCTGGGGCAGAGAAGTCCACAGATTTGCGACCCTCAGAAGAAATTCCTCCTCATTTCAGTCCTAAATGGGCGACCACTTATTCTGAAACTATGCCCCCTAGTTCTAGACTCAACCCCCCCCCCCCCCACCCCCAAACAGGAAACATCCTCTCTGCATCTACCTTGTCTAGCCCCCTCAATATCTTATATGTTTCAATAAGTTCACCTCTCATTCTTCTAAACTCCAATGAGTATAGGCCCAACCTTCTCAACCTTTCTTCATAAGTCAACCCCTTTATCTCAGGAATCAACCTAGTGAACCTTCTCTGAACTGTCTCCAATGCAAGTATATCCCTCCTTAAGTAAGGAGACCAAAACTGTACGCTGTACTCCAGGTGTGCTCTTACTAATGCCCTATACACTTGGAGCAGAACTTCCCTACTTTTATATTCCATCCCCCTTGCAATAAAGGCCAACATCCCATTTGCCTTCCTAATTACTTGCTGTACATGCACACTAACTTTGTGTTTCATGTACAAGGAACCCCAGATCCCTCTGTACCGCAGCATTTTGTAATCTTTCCCCATTTAAATAATAATTTGCTTTTTTATTTTTCTGCCAAAGTGGATAACCTCACATTTTCCCACATTACACTCCATCTGCCAAATGATTGTCCACTCACTTAGCCTGTCTATATCCTCTTCACAACTTGGTTTTCCACCCATCTTTGTATCAGCAAAATTGGCCACATTACACTCAGCCCCTTCATCCAAGTCAATATAAATTGTAAATAGTGGAAGCCCCAGCACCGATCCTTGTGGCATCCCACTAGTGACCCATTTATCCCGACTCTCTATTTTCTGTTAGCTAATCTGCTATCCATGGTAATATATTACCACCAACCCTGTGAGCTCTTATCTTGTGCAGTAACCTTTTATGTGGCACCTTATCAAAGGCCTTCTGCAAATCCAAATACACATCATCCCTGGGTCCCCCTTATATACATACAATATGCTAGTTACATCCTCAAAGAACTCCAGCAAACTCAAACATGATTTCACTTTCATAAAACCATACTGACTCTGCTTGACTACTTGTATTATACTTTTCCAAATGTTTGGCGACTGCTTCCTTAATAATGGACTCCAGCATTTTCCCAATGACAGATGTTAGGCTAACTGGTCTATAGACTCCTGCTTTCTGTCTGCCTCCTTTTTTAAAAAAAAAATAGGGGCGTTAAATTTGCGGTTTTCCAATCCGCTGGGACCTTTCCAGAATCCAGGGAATGTTGGTAGATTACAACCAATGCATCCACTATCTCTGCTGCCACTTATTTTAAGACCCTAGAATGCAGGCCATCAGGTCCAGGGGACTTGTCCACCTTTAGTCGCATTCTTTGCCAAGGCATCTCATTAGTCACCACAGCCCTTATTTTCATCGCCACTAGATCCCTTCAGGCTGCTACAGAGGAAATCGGCTGCCTATCACAACCTGCAGCACACAGCTGCATTGACTGGGTCACTGATGCCTTGTCCGCCAGGGTCGGCCCGTGCCAGCCCGCTTCTGTCCCGGGCCGAAGGGACCCCGTGCCGGCCCGCTTCTGTCCCAGGCCGAAGGGACCCCGTGCCGGCCCGCTTCTGTCCCGGGCCGAAGGGACCCCGTGCCGCCCCGGGCTGAAAGAACTCTGCACCGGGCCCCAGGCCAAAAGGACTCTGCACCGGCGGAGCCCATCCCTGGCCGAAAGGACTCCACACCGGTCCCTGTGGTCACACACCAGCTGTTCATCGTGCTGACAGATTTGGGGACATCGAACCGGTCAAAGGGACTCCGGGGACATCAAACCAGCTGAAGGGATTCCGGGGCCGGCGTTCAACCTGCCGCAGGAACTCCTGGCCGGCGCTGAACCTGCTGACGGGACCGAGGCAGCGGCGTTCAAACCATCTTATACTCCCAACCAACTTTTAATTAATTTTTAAACTTTTAATCAACTTTTAAACTTATTAAACAATTTGGGAGAACTTTTAAAACTTACATTTTAGACTCTTAATCGAAATACTTCTAAATATCTATTATTAATTTACACCTTTGACTTTTTAACAACTTTTAGAAACTTTTTAAATTGGGGAAACTTTTATAATCTATTATTGATTTACATCTTAGACTTAACAACTTAGAAACTTTTTAAACAAATTGAGAATCTTGATCAACTTTTAACTTTTAAAATAACTTTGGAAGTCACCTTCCTAATGTCTGTCCCCCAACCAAGCCTCGGGTCATCTACCATCAATGGCGCTACTCAGCGCCGAGCTTGTGGCCAACACTTCGCCGTAGGCAATTAGGCTTATACAGCTGTGCCTGATCTCCAGTTGTCTTGGATCCCCTTGCCACTGGACCAAGACCTTGTTCTGCTAAGCCCGTGTGGTTGCTGGTGTGCAGCGGCCACCCCACGTTAAAAGAACTCACGCACAGGCATCTTCCACTTAGTCAGTATAAAGTTCAGGACCTGGAACGTCAGGACCCTCATGGACAATCCCAACAGCAACAGGCCAGAACGCCGCACCGCCATAGTTGCCTGGGAACTCAGACGTTTTGACATGGATATCGGCGCCCTAAGCGAGACCCGGTGGGCAGGGGAAGGCCAGTTGAAGGAACATGGTGGAGGTTACACCTTCTTCTGGAAAGGGAAACCAGAGGCAGAACGCCGCCTTCATGGAGTCGGCTTTGCCGTCAAGAATGAGCTGGTCGACCGCCTCAAAGACTTCCCCTGTGGGGTTAACGAACGCCTCATGACTCTTCGTATTACCCTATCCCGGAACCAATGAGCCTCATCAGTGCATATGCCCCTACACTCGATGCAACGGATGAGGCTAAAGAGGGCTTTTATTCCAACCTCGAGACATCCTTGTCCCACATCCCCACGGGTGACAAATTGATCCTCCTGGGTGATTTTAATGGCAGGGTCGGCAAAGACACAGCCCTCTGAGGAGGTGTGATTGGCAGAGAGGGGTTAGGGAAAGCCAATTCAGTGGTACCCTATTCCTGACAAAATGTCTAGAACATGAACTCATCACCAACACCCTGTTCTGCCAGAGGGACAAATACAAGGCATTGTGGCAACACCCTCGCTCCAAACACTGGCACCTGCTCGACTAGGTCATCGTCCGAGCTAGGGATCGCAAGGATGTGCACATCACTCACGCCATGACAGGAGCCGACGACTGCTGGACGGACCACCACCTAATCCGATCCATCATCAACATTAACATAGCCCCAAAGCAGAGGGGACAGCAAAATCAGTTCCGCAAAAAAGTTAATGCCGGGGCACTGAGAGACCCAGCTAAGAGAGCCCTATACAGCCAGCGCCTCACAGCTAATCTGGCGTGCCTTGATGACCCTGAGATGCTGAATGCCCATAGCGTTTGGTCTGCCCTCCAGGCCTCTATAACTAGTGCCTGTGAAGAGACACTTGGTCACTCAACCAGAAAACATCAGGACTAGTTTGATGAAAATGATCAGGAGATCGAAGAACTAATAGATCGCAAGTGCAAAGCATTGGAGCCTTAAGCAACAACCCAACCCCGGAGCTGCAAAACAACATTACAGACGGCTCAAGGCTCAGGTCCAACAAAAAACCCAGCACCTAAAGAACAGGTGGTGGTGGATGGAGAAAGCACAGGAGATACAACAACTAATCGACAGCCACAATATGCGAGGATTTTCCACTGCAGTCAAGGCCACCTATGGTCCAAACTCTCAAAGCCCCACCCCACTCCTGGCCAAGAACGGGGAAACACTCATCAAGGACACGGAGGCTGTCAGGGCCCGATGGAAGAGCACTTTGAAGATCTCCTCAATTGAGACACTGCCTTTGACTTGAGTGCTCTCGACTCCATCCCGCAGCATGCGACCCGCCACCAACTCAGCGAAACTCCAACGTTGCACGAGGTAGGCAAAGCCATAAAACAGCTGAAGAATAACAAGGCTATGGGTGCGGATGGAATTCCTGCTGAGGCGCTAAAGTATGGCGGAGAGGTGCCGTTGGCTTGGATACATGACCTCATCCCTCTCATCTGGAGGGAGGAAAGCATGCCGGGAGATCTTAGACGCAATGATTGCGACCATTTTTTTTTTTTAAAAAGGGGACAAGTCCGACTGCGGCAACTACAGAGGAATCTCCCTGCTATCAGCCACTGGGAAAGTTGTCGCTAAAGTTCTCCTCAATCGACTTCTCCCTGTGGCCGAGGAGCTCCTCCCGGAATCACAATGTGGATTTCGTCCCCTACGGGGCACAACAGACATGATCTTTGCAGCGCGACAGCTGCAGGAAAAATGCAGGGAGCAGCGCCAGCCCTTATACATGGCCTTTTTCGATCTTACAAAGGTCTTTATAGACACTGTCAACCGTGAGGGTCCATGGAGCGTCCTCCTCCGTTTCAGATGCCCCCAAAAGTTTGTCAACATCCTTCGCCTGCTGCACGACGACATGCAGGCTGTGATCCTTACCAACGGATCCATCACAGACCTAATCCACGTCCGGACCGGGGTCAAACAGGGCTGCGTCATCGCCCCAACCCTCTTCTCAATCTTCCTCGCCACCATGCCCCACCTCACAAATCAACAAGCTCCCCGCTGGATTGGAACTAAATTACTGATCCAGTGGGAAGCTGTTTAACCTACGCCGCTTCCAGGCCAGGTCCAAGATCACCCCAACTTCTGTCATTGAGCTGCAGTACGCGGACGATGCCTGCGTCTGCGCACATTCAGAGGCTGAACTCCAGGATATAGTCAATGTATTCACTGAGGCATATGAAAGCATGGGCCTTAAGCTTAACATCCGTATGACAAAGGTCCTCCACCAGCCTGTCACCGCCGCACAGCATTGCCCCCCAGTCATCAAGATTCACGGCGCGGCCCTCGACAACATGGACCATTTCCCATATCTTGGGAGCCTCTTAACAAAGGCAGACATTGATGCAGAGATTTAACATCGCCTTCAGTGCACCAGTGCAACGCTCGGCCATCTGAGGAAAAGAGTTTTTGAAGACCAGGCCCTCAAATCTACCATCAAGCTCATGGTCTATAGGGCTGTAGTAATACCCGCTCTCCTGTATGGATCTGAGGCATGGACGATGTATAGAAGGCACCTCAAGTCGCTGGAGATATATATCTCCAAGATCCTGCAAATCCCCTGGGAGGACAGGCGCACCAACATCAGTGTCCTCGACCAGGCTAACATCTCCAGTATTGAAGCACTGACCACACTCGATCAGCTTCACTGGGCAGGCCACATAGTTCGCATGCCAGATACGAGACTCCCTAAGCAAATGCTTTATGCGGAGCTCCTTCATGGTAAACGAGCCAAAAGAGGACAGCAGAAACGTTATAAGGACACCCTCAAAGCCTCCCTGGTAAAGTGCGACATCACCACTGACACCTGGGAGACCCTGGCCGCAGACTGCCCGAGGTGGAGAAAGTACATTCGGAGGGCGTTGAGCTCTTCGGGTCTCAACGCAAAGAGCGTGAAGAGGCCAAGCGCAGGCAGCAGAAGGAGCGCGCGGCAAACCAGCCCCATCGATCCCTTCCCTCGACAAATATCTGTCCCACCTGTAACACTTAGGGAATGGAAGCAAGAATGGAAGGGACTGCCTACGATTTACTGATTACTTTTTCTTTAGTGATAGTTTTAAGTTCCTCCCTCCCTATAGCCTCTTGATTATCTATTATTGGGTGTTTTTAGTGTCTTCTACTGTGAAGACCGATACAAAATATTTGTTCAAAGTCTCTGCCATTTCCGTTCCCCATTATTAATTCCCCAGTCTCATCCTCTGAGGGACCAACATTTACTTTAGCTATTCTTCCTTTTTATATACCTGTAGAAGCTCTTACTATCTATTTTTGTTTCTTGCTAGTTTACTCTCAATCTATCTTCCCTCTCTTTTTAATAATTTTTTAGTCGTCCTTTGCTGGTTTAAAAAAATTCCTAATCCTCTGGCCTCCCACTAATCTTGGCAACTTAGTATGCTATTGTTTTCAATTTGATACCATCCTTTATTTCCTTAGTCAGCCACAGATGGTTCTCCCTACTCAAAGTTTTTCCTTCTCACTGGGATATATTTTTGTTGAGAGTTATGAAATATCTCCTTAAATATCTGCCACTGCTTATCAACCGTCTTATACTTCAATCTATTTTCCCAATCCACTTTGGCCAACTCTGCCTTCATAACCTTTGTAATCGCCTTTATTTAAGATCAGGACACTGGATTGAGATCCAACTTTCTCACCCAACTGAATTTGAAATTCAACCATGCTATGATCACTCTTTCCTAGAGGATCCTTTACTACGAGATAATTTATTAATCCTGTCTCATTACACAGTACCAGATCCCTGGTTGGTTCCGCAATGTATTGTTCAAGGAAACCATCTCATACATTATGAACTCTTCAAGGCTACCGTGTTGGACAATTTGTTTTGTCCAATCAATATGAAGGTTAAAATCACCCATGATTATTGCCGGACCTTTCTTATAAGCCTCCATTATTTCAGGATTTGTACTACATCTTCCCTTATTATTTCTTATCTCCACCCAAACTGATTCCACATCTTGATCTCGTGAGCCAATATAATTTCTCACTACTGCACTGATCTCATTCTTTATTAACAGAGCTACCCCACTTCCTTTTCCTTTCTGTCTTTCAGAATTGTCAGATACCCCTGAATATTCAGTTCCCAGCCTTGGTCACCTTGCAACCACGTCTCTGTAATGGCTATCAAATCATACCCATTTACATCTATATGTGCCGTCAACGCATCTATCTTGTTACGAATGCGTACATTCAGATAAAGAGCTTTTAATTTTTTCTTTTCATCGTTTTTCCCTGTTTTGACCCCACTTTCTGATACACCTTTAATATAGTCATAGATACATTTCAAGAAAACATCAGTAAGAAAATCTCAATACAAACTGCATAGTTACCATTTTCTGCCTCTTTCAGAAAAATGTCTGGTTTTGTATGCCCATTAGCATTTTCCTTTTTTCCATACTGCCACCCCTTCCTAGATCGGTCTTGAATTCTATCCACTTTGTGTCCATGATAGTAGTTCCTTTCATTGTGCACGTCACCAGTCTGTTGAGTTGACCTAGCAAAGCAGTCAATTACTGGAGATTTAACCAGTTCTTAGCACAACCTTTAACCTCAAGGTAACTCAAAAGATTGCCCCTTTAAGGATTAAAAATTAAAGATCACTAATAACCTCTTTAGTAATACAAATATTAACATACTCTGATGGAGTTAATTAAAATCATTTTAGTAACTAGCAAGATAAATGAACAAATACAATACATTGTGTTGCATTTCGCAGCCAAATCTGGCAAACTGATTAAAAGCAGTTAAGAGCTTACATCAACCTAGAGTGTTGCAAACTCTTAGATAATATTTGTGGGGTATGTTTTGGGGGGGGGGGGGGGCGGGGGAAAAAAGAGAAAAGAAGAGAGAAGATTTAAGAAAAACTGTAGAATCTGCAAGAGGCTTGGTAAACAGAGAGAAAGACAGACTTCAAGAAGGCACAAAGGGAAGCGGAATGAGCAAATAGTTGGAGATGCAATTTAATGCTGATTAAGTGTGAGCTAATACATTTAAAACTTACGGGTAAAGATTACTGAGGGTACAGATGGGCAGAGAGATCTAAAGGTTCAAATAAATAATCCATCAAGTGTGAGTGCAAATAGATAAAGCCATAAAAAGGCTAATGTCATTTTGGGTTTTATAAATAGGGGCATAGACTACAAGGATAAAGAAGAATTAATTTATAAAAAAAACATTGGTTAGGCTAGAGTCCACTGTGCAGTTTTGGGCAGCACATTGTAGAAAGGACATGCAAGCTATAGAGCACATACAGGATAGATTCATCAAGATCATGTCAGAAACCTAGTTAAGCACTGGAACAAAGAGAGAAAATTATAGAAGAGTTTTTTTTTTAATTATGAAGAGACGTGTTAGCGAATAGGGAAAGACTATTTCCTCAGGCTGGGGAGTCAGTGACGAGGGGACATTGATCTAAAAGTATCATTTAGATAGTGAGGAGAGGGACTAGAAGGAATTTCTCAAAGAAGGTTGCTGAAGTATGGAATATTTTGCCACAGGAGTGGCTGAGGCAGAAACGATCGTATCTTTTCAGGGAAAATTGGATACATATTTGAAACAGAGGAAGATACAAGGCTATGGGGAGAAAGCAAGGCAGTCAAATAGCCTCCTTCTATGCTGTAAACGGCTTCTCCCCACCCCCTTCCCCCTCTCACCTTTCCTGCTGCTGTTGTCCGAGCATCTGCTGCACTGACCTGTGCTGATTTCCTTACCTGCGCCGATTTCTTTAACTCTCCAGAAGGTTTTTCTACAGAGGCCACATACGCTGGCCTAAGCAGAACTGGAGTAACTCTCAGCTGGCCAAACTTGCATAAATGGCCAGAATTGGCACGGGTGGCAGGTTACGCCCCCTTTGGCTGAAAAAAAATTTACCTAAAAAAATCGTAACTAATGGAGTTACGCTGGTGCAAATTGATTGGGGAAACGGTGTTTTTTTTTTTTAAAACTTAGGCCAAAAAAAGCAGCCTGCTCCAAAAAAACGGCACAAATCACTGGGGAAAATTGAGCATTTAAACTTCAGCCATTTACAATCTTAATTCAAAGAATGAAAACTTCATTTGAGTCCTAAATATGAAGCACTTATTTAGTGTCTCATTTTTCTTCAATTTTATATAAGTCCCTGTTGTGTCACAGGATTGTTGGAAACTTTTCCACTGTTAATATTTTCAGCACCATCCCATCATCAAGGCACAGCGCAAGCTGGTGCAGGAGACGGCAGCGAAGAGTGACGACATCAAGATCCAGGTCGGTGATTGGATCATGGGCAGATGGAACAGGAACCGTGAGGTCAGGCCGAAGGAGTGGCGAGGGACTGTAGAGGGACGTGATCGGGGCCCAGGGGAGGCACGAGTTCTGGGCCAGGGGCAGCACGGGCCAGTCCACACTGCGATGTGGGCGCGCACTAGGTCTGTGCAGCAGACGTCTCCAGTCGTCTTGGCTAATCCTTGCCACTGGACCAAGACCTAGCTCTGTCAAGCCCTTGTGGTGGCTGGTGTGCAATGGCCACCACACGTTAAAAAAATCCACGCACAGGCATCTTCCACCCTTCAGGATGTAGTTCGGGTCCTTCATTGAAACACCGGTGAACTCATCCTCTTTTTGGCATGGAAGTAAGTCATCCTCGTTTCGAGGGACTGCCTATGGTGATGAAACTTCTATGGTTCTAAAACCTTGTTAAAAATGTGGGTTTGCTGTAGATAGCTTCTCAAATTCAGTGGCATCAATTACTCTCAGTCTGAGCATCTTAGTTTTATGGGAGTTGACTCACACGGCCCTAATTGTATGATAGTGTAACCCAGAATGCAAAACTAGCACCCCAGTGTGTTCTGGACTATGTCTTTCACATGTGTATTTCTTCAATCTCTCTGAAGGTGGACCGACCCAACACTTGGTCAGACAAGTCTTAATGCAGATTGGCAAGTTGTTTTATTTCACAGCAGGTGGACAGAGAAAGTTATGATCAGATTCACTGTCTTCATGAAATATAAAATAATGACAGTGCTGAGTTTTTTCACGCAAGTTATCTTACTTAACCGAAATAGAATTAGTCCCCTACATAAAAGACAGCCCTCAAAATCTTCCTCTTTAACCAATCCTTCTCAGCCTTCCTTGTAATCAAAGCATGCCTCTCCATATGTGTGGATATGTTCATCCCTTTCCTACCCCCACCAGGAAATTAGTGCTCGATTCCCAATTCCTCTCTCTCGGAGTTTGTCAGAAGAGCTTCTAATCAAACCTGCTACTGCACCTTTGAAACTAGTTTCATGCAAAGTTTAACAGGGACATTCCATCCTCCACAGTGACTTGTGGTTAGGTATCGCAGATACCCCATGTGGTAGCTCCCCTATGGTTTCTGATCTCCTGCCCAACAGCGTCAATATCAAACATGTTAATGCACATTCTTGAAATATTTGCAGCCTGTGGCCTGCCTTCCTTAAACCGGTGCAAATACACAGTTTTAAAAACACAGCTTCCATATCTTTCTGCAGAAAAATATGATCAAAAAATTCCAAAAATGACAATCTATTCCTTGACAGCTGCCTTGTATTGACAGGCAATTATTAGTGATATTTATGTCACAGATAAACATTTAATCACTTTACATCTTAAAAAGACTATATTCAGACATTTAATACTTACTGCACAGAAATCTTTCCGTTTTTCCCATAAGTCTTTCTTCCTTTCCATTTACTATTTGTAACTCCACTTTTCTCTTGTCTTTTCTGCTTAACATTGTTGAGTGGTGTCTGTTGCTGGAGAATTATTCAAAATGAAATAGGGTTTCAACCAGACTATATTGTGACAGGTTTTTAGTGTTATTATAAGAATGGCATTAGTATATTTCATCTAATCAAAAGCAGTCTTAAAATAAAACAATTTTAATTTTGTTGGCACCATTAATGCCACAGTTTTCAAAATAATTCCATTAAACAGTCTGCACTTGTGCTCTCTGTGCCATTAGTTCGCACTTCATGAGGAACCAGAAAAAAAGTACCCTTGCACTGTGGTAAGCACACAAAGTCTATTATATTTGTTTGTAATACCGAAAAGAACATTGGAGTTTTACTCAGCACAGTGAGACGGGCTCAGTGTCGTACTGTGTGGATCTGAAGCACTGTTGGTGCTCAGAGGCTGCGTATGTACCGTGCACAAGAACGAATGAGCAAAAGGTCTTGCATTCTTAAAGCCTTTCATGACCTTAAAAACGTCAAAGTGCTTCACCGCAAATTAAGTACTTTTGAAATTTAGTCACTGTTACAATGTAGAAAGCGCAACAGCCAATTTGCAACAAGCTCCTGCAAACTTCTATGAAATAAATTACTAGATTAGCTGTTTTTAAGGTGCTGGTTAAGGGAAAATTGTTGACCAGGACACCGGAAGAACCCCCCTGCTCATTTTTGAATAATGTCGTGGGTTCTTTTATGTCCACCTGAGTGGGAAGAGAAGAGCTCAGTCTCATCCAAAAGGCAGCAGTCCCTCAGTACTACATGAGTTTCAGCTTAGATATTGTATTCTGGTCTCGAGTGGGACTTGAAGCCGTGACATTGTGACTCAAAGGCACGAGTGCCACCACTGAGCCAAGGCAAAAAGGCTCAATAGGGGCTCAACACTCCTTCAAGTTAGGGGCAAGTCACATGATGCAGCTGGAGCACCTTGGAAGTACAATGGGGGCTTCAGGAGAAACTTGCTGCAAAATAAAATGTATTGTTTGCCTTGCTTGGTGACCCTCTCCTTCACACAGGACTATTCTTTGGTCAAAGAACTCCTACTCCAGGACTTCCAGCACCCAATCAGTGCATCGGGGATTTCCGTGGGAGTCAAAAAAAAAGGGTACATGCATCTTTAAGGGCAGCAACCAGATGACACACCCCTAAAAACATTTTTGGATCATAGAATGCTCCTGTTCTGTACACAATTAAAGCTCCCTTACCTCAGCTGTGGACGGCTTCTGTGTTACAAAGGATGGCAGCACATTTTGTAGGATTGACATTTGAGCCTTTGCCTGAGGTTTGTGGAGTGCCCGTTCTTCTGTCTTCAGATTTTCATTGGCCTTCTCCATTGTCCCTTGCTGTGGCTTGTCTAAGGGATATAATTACAACTTGAACAAAATGTTGAAACTTCAAATGAACTATTAAGCTCTGGAATGTAAATTTTCCCATTTTAAACGAATTTATCTTTTCCCATCCCCTCCCTCCACACCAGGGTTTTCGCACCGCTCCTGAAAGTGCCATCACCTATCTCATCTGGTTAAGAATCCACGGGTGCTGGTTGTTCTCCATTATCTTGACTAAGTGGGCATTATTCACATGCAAGATTCGACATGAAATATCAGCAGTCTATTTGACGGAAAGGATGGGGAAAGAGGGCAGAGTGAAATATGGTTGAAACCAATCCTGTCCCCACCAGACACTCCACAATCTTCCAGATGGAGTCATGAATAGCGAGCAGGAACCCTGGTTGATTTCCCTCCCTAAATCCAGAGGTGCTAAGCCCAATTGCAGAATCGGCATCACTGCTGCAGCCGGAATCAGCCTCAGCGCAGGGATTCAAATGTGGGATTCCCATCTCTGGTGCAGTGAGCTTAGCTGTTCACTGGATGAACTGAGTGGAGCCATTAACTTGTGTCTTTAGTTAGACCAGACGTGGCAACACGTTCTCAACTCATTTCACAGGCAGAACAGCGCACATACATTTAACTACAGGCATTCAGTGATCCACTTTCCCCAACTCGAGTGCGATGAGGAACAAGCAATGTGACCTCTTCCTGCTAGCCTGCATAATTCTAATGTGGACACCGGTGTCAAACAAATATAAAAAAAAGGTAACAAAATTTGCAAACACAAGTATTGCGAAGTATAGAAAACAAATGTCAGGAAACACGTTTAGTCCAGTAATTCAATTAGTGCTTTTCCTGCAACAGCATCATAACAGGTTGACTACATTACTGCCTTATAAAAAC
The DNA here is from genome assembly GCF_044704955.1 of Pristiophorus japonicus. NCBI lineage: Eukaryota > Metazoa > Chordata > Chondrichthyes > Pristiophoridae > Pristiophorus > Pristiophorus japonicus. The sequence goes on from NC_091978.1 coordinate 278,452,017, forward strand.
TATAAGCTATCTGTGGTTCTACATATACTGGAAATTGCAACATCAGCGTCAATTTAAATAAGATGGAATCAAAACACCACTGTTAGAATAGCATACATTTCCTGTTCTAAATAATCTTAAAATATTGCCATACCTTCAATAACACTGAATGAAGCAAGTTGCGATTCATCAGTCCTGAAGCTTTCTTCTGACACAAGGTGATCATGGTGTTCAGCTAGAGTGTGTACTTGGAACGATCCGTGGTGATTCAATCCAATGTCAGGGACAGGAAATGTCACAGGAGGTTCAGAGCTCCTTTCCTCTGACAGTACACAGACCACAAGTTCACAATCAGTAGTAGGTCCAGTTTCAAGAAAAAATGGTTTCTCCTCACACACCTGTACTGTTTCCTCTTCTTTTTCCGGATCCTTTTCTGCAAATGGTCTGCAGTTTTTATCATGTGGCTTCTCATACGGAGGAATGTCAGTGCAAGATAGCTGCTCATTTGGAGTATGAAATGGCCCTTCATTGGTCTGCTGATACTCTTCACCAGTCCCACAGCTAACATTTGCTGATGTATTCCATTTATTTTTGCTATAGTCCTTTAGCTTTCTTGGACAATGGCTTGAGCTAATTGGACTCCGTTTTGGAGCACACTGGGATCGGACAGAGGGTCCATTCACTGCTAGAGCCCCTCTCCCTTTCCCTCTGTCTGGCAAATTACTGCCTTCACTGTAAGTCTTACAGCTACTTCTACTTAACCTGACAATAAAAAAGGAAACTATTAAAATTATACCATTGAGAATTAATAGTCACATTTAAAAGGCTGCTTATACAATAATTTTTTTTTTGTGACTATCAATGACAGAGTTGCCTTTGGCTAATTAAACATTGTTATTTGTAGTGTACATGTTCTTCACTGTGAATCAAATGGTGAATTAATAAACTACTGCAAAGGCAATTTTCTTTTTGAATGCTACTCCTTGTTGAAAGATATTTTATTACAAAAAGCTTCTTACTTGTAAGTTGTGGAGCCAAGCGTGTTAATGGAGGTTCTATCCTGCTGGAGCAGTAGGGATGTATGACACGGCCTTGTTCTAGATTGACTAAACTCTGTCAAAATGTAGTGAGCATGTTGATAGGCCATTATAATGACACAAAACAGCAGCAAACTACAAAAAAAAATTGCATTAAATATATTTCTCCAGCTCACTGAAAAGAATAGGACAATAAATCAAACATTTGCAATTTGCAGATAATGCATTAAAAAAATATTGGATTTATATAGCGCCTTTCATGACCATCAGACATCTCAAAGCTCCTTACAGCCAATGAAGTACTTTGAGTGCAGTCACTGTTGTAATGTGAGAAACACAGCAGCCAACTTGCACACAGCAAACTCCCACAAACAGCAATGTGATAATGACCAGATAATCTGTTTTTTTGTTACGTTGATTGAGGGATAAATATTGGTCAGGACACCGGGGATAACTCCCCTGCTCTTCTTCAAAATAGTGCCATAGGATCTTTTACATCCACCAGAAAGGGCAGACAGGGCCTCGGTTGAACGCCTCATCTGAAAGACTGCACCGCCAACAGTGCAGCACTCCCTCAGCACTGCACTGGAGTGTCAACCTAGATTTATGTGCTCAAGTTTCTGGAGTTGGACCTAAACCCACAAGCTTCTGACTCAGAGGCGAGTGTGCTACCCACTGAGCCATAGCTAACACTTACATTAAAACTAACAAACGACCACAAGTCCTGTTAATCTACAGGGGTGAAATGCAATTTCAGGGGGCAGGTTATGCACTTCACCTGATTTTCCTTTCCATTGAAGTCAATGCATAGGAAATTCAAGCAAGGCGTATGAGTGGCCGATCCACTACTACCTTATTTTGCACCCCCAAAGTTGAATTTCACACCCAGGATGTTCAATGACCACATCACCAACAAAAATGCTGCCATTATTCCATTTTTAAAAAGAACAATGCAAAGATTTAAATTTCATTAGAATTTCATTCAAATTTTTTTCTCCTTTTAAAGTTAACATGACCCATACCTTTTGTGATATTTCTAAAAGTTTGAATCATAATCTATGAGCCTGGAACTCAACACAAAAACTTCTTTTTTTAAAAAAAAAGATCTGTTTACATTGTTGATCAGAAAGAAAAGAAGAAAAAAAAAATCGCAGACTGCACAATCATAAAACTCTCAAATATTTCACCAAGTTTCTATCGAGGAGAGCAGGCCTTTGGCAGGTTGGGGGCACATCTTCAACATGCCTTTCCTCCTCCCATTAAAGTATTCTTACTTGCTCAGGTCAGGAAGCGGCTTTAAAAACTACCATTTGTTTCCTGAACTTTATGCATCCAGGCCTTGATCCCAGTCTAGAACCCCCAAGTGGACCACACCTCCGCCAGATGCCAGTGAGATAGACCTGGTGAAACCAGTTATGCCTGTGCCGATGCTGCTCCACATTCTGACAGAATTCCAGGGTGTGGGAACTCCAGACTTGGGGAGTCCCCGCCCCCAACTCCCTTGGCTTATGTTGAAGGCCTTGTAAGGGCAAGCATTAATCAATATAAATAATTACACTCAAACAAAAACCTGAACATTTTGCCTTGGCTAAAATGGACAAATCCTTACCAAGTAGATGTTTAAATCTCTCAATTTTTTCCATGATAAGAAAACAAAATAGGGGGCGTGAATCAACCAACCAACATGGATATTAGGACTCCAGTCAAAAACTTCATGTAACATCCATTTAAATACAAATAGAGGGCAGACGATGAACTCAGCAGATATTTTAAACAAATTAAGTTTAGTTTACAAGAGGTGGTAAAATGTCAAGCATAGGTAACATATCAAACATTTACTCAAAACAATTTAACATCGTCACTTAAAACAGTCGATACGTTAAAACTGTACTTCAAATATATTTGAGTTTGTTAAATTTCTGACCAGCTAAAAAGGCAAATGATCATCCAGAATGGTTGCTCCCAACTGAGTGCTGGCACCAAGTCTGCACACAGAGGTAACAGGTGGTGTGGTAGAGTCACATTCAGAGTAAACTGAAACTGCAAGCCTCTTGCAGTTAAAAGCTGTAATTCACGGATCACCCAAGAAGTGGTGAAATCTGGAGTAAACCTGGGTAAGGAAGAGAGAAATTTAGTTAAATAAAGTAGTGTGACTGAATCTACTGTTTCCATATTAACAAGTTTAAATTTGCAAAAAGTAGTGGGTCTGCATCTGGCACTATACTACAGCACAGATATGGCTCACTTAACCTTTTTAAATGCTTCATAGTTTGAAAATTCACTTTTTTCACCTTGCATGTTTGACCTCTACATTCGAACAGGCAGGCACTCAGTCTGCTCCAGGTCACTACTAATGTCTCCTGTCAGCAGCTGGCACAAAATCGGAGAAGCCACCCATGTAGAAAGTCTTCCCCCTCAATTTGTCTTCCGCAGATAGAAGATGCTCCAGCCTCTCCAACAACTCCCTGTTCTCTGCTGTTCAGATCATTACCCGAGCACAGTTGCAGATGAAAACTATGCTACTGAGCAGGATGCACACGGAACACAAATAAAAACAGAAAATGCTGAAAATACTCAGGTCAGGCAGCATCTGTGGAGTGAAAGAGTTAATGTTTCGGGCCGATGGCCGTTCATCAGAATCTTTCACCAGTCCTGATAAAAGGTCATCAATTTGCAACATCAACTCTTTCTCTATCCACAGATGACTCACCTGCTGAGTTTTTCCAGCATTGTCTGTTTTAATTTCAGATTTCCAGTATCCACAGTATCTTGCTTTTGTTTACGAGCACATAAATATTTTTTTCAGCTATCTTATTTACACATAAAATACAGCACACCGGAAATGCAAGAGCTGCACATAGCTACTTAATTTTGTTCTTGGAGCAAGGGTTTAACATGTAGGAAACAGTTCAAGACAAAAGGAAGTGGCTGAAGATCCATAGTCACCAGAACTGAATTCAGAAGCGTCAGCCGTGGCTCAGTGGTAGCATTCTTGCTCGAGTCAGAAGATTGAGGGTTCAAGCCCCACTCTACAGACATGAGCACATAATCTAGGTTGACACTTCAGTGTACTACTGAGGGAGTGCTGTTCTTTTGGAGGTGCCATCGTTTGGCTGAGACATTTAACCAAGGTCCCATCTGCCCGCTCAGATGGACGTAAAAGATCCCATAATACTATTTGCACACAGGTCTCTGTATCCTCACCAACATTTATCTCTCAATCAACAGCATTAAAACAGAACATCTGATCACTTCCTCCATTGTTGTTTGTGGAACATTGCTGTGCACAAATTGACTGCAAAATTTCCCGACAGTGCAATAGTGGTTAAACTGCAAGAGTACTTAATAGGCTGTCAGATGCATTAGGCTCGAGGCCATGAAAGGTGCCGCAATAACTGAACATTCTTTTTTCTTTCTTGACCCATATTTTAGACAGAGCCAGCAGAGATGGGAGACTTTTATGCCAGAGATGGATTCAGAATTTCATTCCCAGAGGAGAAAAGGGCAATGTGGCTAACTGACAATCCAATCCAGTCTCCTGACATTCAAAGTGTTTTGGCATCAACAGCGATTGAATTATATTGCTGATCATTGAATGGTTACTGCAGTCACTTAAAATTGTGACAAATAGTTATTCTTTAGAATATTATTTAGATTAAATACAGTGGCAAACACTCACTAATTAACAGCTTGCTGTCTACTACTTCTACCCAACCTAAAGCGGATGTAAGCGTCAACTGTTCATTATCCATCATCTGTACTTACACAATGCTGATCTCATGTGAAGAATTAGCATCCAGTACAAATGATTCACATTTTAGGATCTGAAACCCAAATCCTTGACATTTATATCCATTAATGCTCATCGAAATCACTGTGACAGTCAGTGGTCCAACGTTTTCAACCTTAAAATTCTTTCTGATGGTCAAATTGAGTTCACTTCCTTTTGACTCTGAAAACAAAAAAGAGAGAATTGAGTAATTACAGTTATCTCATACCATTGTCAAACATCAAGTGACACTCGAAGCCCATGCCAACAATGATCCCCAAACCCAAGATGGCAGTCTTTCGAGCTTCCACGGCATCGGTTAGAGGTGTCAGGAGAGGCTAAATGATGGTGGGCATGTTGATGGTCCATGTTGGACAGAATGGTCTCCATTCTCTGCACAAAACCTCAACACAAGTTAGAGCAGGACTCCTCCATGCTCTGCGATATTAGAAACATAGAAAATAGGTGCAGGAGTAGGCCATTCAGCCCTTCTAGCCTGCACCGCCATTCAATGAGTTCATGGCTGAACATGCCCCCTTCCTGCTTTCTCGCCATACCCCTTGATCCCCCTAGTAGTAAGGACTTCATCTAACTCCCTTTTGAATATATTTAGTGAATTGGCCTCAACTACTTTCTGTGGTAGAGAATTCCACAGGTTCACCACTCTCTGGGTGAAGAAGTTTCTCCTCATCTCGGTCCTAAATGGCTTACCCCTCAACCTTAGACTGTGACCCCTGGTTCTGGACTTCCCCAACATTGGGAACATTCTTCCTGCATATTGTGAGCAAGCTTGCTGTGAGGCTGCCCAATGTACCAAGCATCTTCTGGTATATGACCATCAGCCTTCCTCAGTTGCCTGGGCCTTTGAAATTAGCACCAGAGTCTTCAGGGCGTTAAGCCGTGGCTCAGAGGCAGCACTCTTACCAGAGTCAGAAGGCTGTGGATTCAGGTCCCATTCCAGAGACATTGGGCCCAAGTTTCCACATGATAAAAAACGGGCGCCCCTCCGAGCTGGGCGCCAGTTTTTCGCGCCTAAAACGGCGTCGGAAAAAAAAACGAGCGATTCTGGAGCGCTTTACAGCTCCTTGTCTGCTTGGCGCGGCGCCCAGGGGGAGCGGAGCCTACACTCGCGCCGATTTTGTAAGTGGGAGGGGGCGGGTACTATTTAAATTAGTTTCTTTCCTGCCGGCAACGCTGCACATGCGCGTTGGAGCGTTCGCGCATGCTCAGTGTGAAAAAAACATTGGCACTCGGCCATTTTTGTAGTTTGTAGCCGTTTAGTTTTTGAACATTTTTTTAATAAAAGTACATTGCCATCAGCACAGAGGCTTCTTGTAGCAGTGAGAAGGGTGCAGGAAGCCTCAGAAAGTTGTCTCAAACCGCTGTCTCCTTCCCCTCCCTCCCCTCCACGGCAACAAACGGCGGTTTCCTCCCCCTCCCTCCCCTCCACGGCAACAAACGGCGGTTTCCTCCCGCGGGAACGAACGATGGCTGAAGCACTTTCACACAGGTAGGAAGATGGTTTATTTAATCTTTTCTTTGCTTATAAATGTTTATTCAGGTTGGATTTATTTGTATAATATTTGTATAAGTATAAATAAGGATTGATTGTAGAATTTAATGAGTTCCCTTCTCCCCCCCTCCTCGTTCTGGACGCCTGATTTGTAACCTGCGCCTGATTTTTTAATGTGTAGAACAGGTTTTTTTCAGTTCTACAAAAATCTTCACTTGCTCCATTCTACTTTAGTTTGGAGTACATTTTCACTGTGGAAACTTTCAAATCAGGCGTCAGTGGCCGGACACGCCCCCTTTTGAAGAAAAAATTCTGTTCCAAAGTAGAACTGTTTTACCTGACTAGAACTGCAGAAAAAAAAATGTGGAGAATTGCAAATTCTAAGATAGTCCACCAGTTGCTCCTAAAAATCAGGTGCAAATCATGTGGAAACTTGGGCCCTTAGAATCAGAATGATACAGCACAGAAGGGGGCTATTTGACCCATCGTGCCTGTGCTTTTTGCTAGAACTATACAATTAATCCCACTCCCTTCAAGTATTTATCTAATTCTCTTTTGAAAGTTACTATTGAATTTGATTCCACTACCATTTCAGTCAGTGCATTCCAGATCACAATGCACTTTCCTCATGTCATCTCTGGTTCTTCTGCAAATCACCTTAATTCTGTGTCCTCTGGTTACTGATCCTTTTGCCTTTGGAAACAGTTTCTCCATATTTACTCTATCAAAACCATTCATGATTTTGAATACCTTGATCAAATCTCCTCTAACCTTCTCTGCTCTGAACAGCCTCAGCTTCTCCAATCTCTCCATATAACTAAAGTCTCTCATCCCTGGTACCATTCCAGTAAATCTCTTCTGCACTTGCTCCAAGGCACTGACATTCTTCCAAAGTGTGGTGCCCAGAATTGAACACAACACTCCAGCTGAGGCCTAACCTATGTTTTATAAAGGTTTAGCATAACTGCCTTGCTTATATACTGTGACTCTGTTAGTGAAGCCAAGAATCCCTTATGCTTTTTTTAAAAACAGCCTTCTCAACTTGTCCGGCCACCTTTAAAGATTTGTGTACATATACCCCAGGTCTACTTTAATTTGTTAGCCCATACTTTTCCAAATGCCAATTAATTGCATCCTGGATTATTGTCTCAAAAGTTTGCTCATCATCGTTAGGCTGACTGACCTGTAGTTGCCAGGTTCATCCCCCCACCTTTAAGGGTGTAACATTTGCAATCCTCTAGCACCACCCCCAACATCCAAGGAGAATGTTATCCCAGTTAATATTAGGGTAGCTGAAATCCCCCACTATTACTGCCCTATAGTTTTTGCACTTCTCAGAAATGTGCCTACATATTTTCTCTTCTATCTCCCTCTGACTGTTTGGGGGTCTATAGTACACTCCCAGCAGTGTGATCACCCCTTTTTTCTTCTTCAATTCGATCCATATGGCCTCATTTGATGATCCTGCTAACATATCATCCCTCCTCTTTAAATCAATACTGCGACCCCCCCCCCCCCCCTCTATCCAGTCTGAAAACCCTGTAACCAGGAATGTTGAGCTGCCATACCTGCCCTTCTTTCAGCCATGTCTCAATAATAGCTACATCATACTCCCAAGTGTCTATCTGTGCTCTCATCTGCCTAATTCTCTATACTCTTTGCATTGAAGTATATAACATTTAGCACTGTCAAACTTCCTTGTTGTCTATTTTCTAGTCCTTGTTTCCTCTGTCTTCCAAATTCACTTTCTACTTTTTTGCTTTCCAATTCCAGCTTTGCTTCTCTCCCTGGTGAATCTATTTTCAGGTTCCCATCGCCCTGCCAAGCTAGTTTAAACCCTCAGCACTAGCAAACCATCCCATGAGGATATTGGTCCCAGTTCTCTCGAGGTGCAACCCGTCCGGCTTGTACAGGTCCCAGCTCCCCCCAAAACAGTCCCAATGCCTCAGGAATCTAAAGCCCTCCCTCCTGCACCATCCTTCCAGCCACGCACTCCTATTTCTGTACTCATTAGCATGTGGCACCAGAAGTAATCTGGAGATTACCAACTTTGTGGTCCTGCTTTTTAATCTCTCTTAGCTCCCTAAAATCTGCCTGTAGAACCTCATCCCTCTTTCTACGTATGTCATTAGTACTAACATACTGAATGGTTCACCCTCTCCCCCCAGAATTCCCTGCAGCCACTCGGTGACAACCTTGACCCTGGTAACAGCGAGGCAACGTACCATCCTCGAGTCACATCTGCAGCCACAGAAACGCCTGTCTATTCCCCTAACTATCGAATCCACTACCACTATTGCTCTTCCACTCTTCTTCCTCCTCTCCGTGTACAACTGAGAAGGCGGAGGGACCTGGAATACTGCCTGCAGTTTCGGTTTCCATATTTATGAAAGGATATACTTGCTTTGGAGGCAGTTCAGAGAAGGTTCACTAAGTTGATTCCAGCAATGAGGGGGTTGACTTATGAGGAAAGGTTGAGTAGGTTGGGCCGCTACTCACTGGAATTCAGAAGAATGAGAGGTGACCTTATCGAAACGTATAAGATTATTAGGGGGCTTGACAAGGTGGATGCAGAGAGGATGTTTCCACTGATGGAGGAAACTAGAACTAGGGAGCATAATCTTAGAATAAGGAGCCGCCCATTTAAAACAGAGATGAGGAGAAATTTCTTCTCAAAGGGTTGTAAATCTGTGGAATTCGCTGCCTCAGAGAGCTGTGGAAGCTGGGACATTGAATAAATTTAAGTCAGAAATAGAGAGTTTCTTAAACGATAAGGGGTTAAGGGGTTATGGGGAGCAGGCGGGGAAGTGGAGCTGAGTCCATGACCAGATCAGCCATGATGATTTTTTTTTTTTTAATTATTCGTTGCCAATCTTTCCAATTCTTTGTCAAATCACAAACGCCAGAGGTCACCTTGCACACATCAAGGATCACTCTGCGCCAATGCTCTTAGCCAAAAGGCCTAGAGCCACTGCACCGTTCCTGGAAGTACTGCAATACCAGGTTCGTGCCATGGAGGTGGATGGGTCAGGTCCCCCACACACCTCCGTGGAGGTGGATGGGTCAAGCCACCCCACCCACCTCCTATTTCAGCCATGATGATCTTATTGAATGGCGGAGCAGGCTCGAGGGGCCATATGGCCTACTCCTGTTCCTATTTCTTATGTTCTTATAACCTAATAGTGAACTCTTTTGGGGACCATAACTATAAGATGGTCACTAATAAATCCAAGTGGGAATTCACAAACAACTTCTTTACCCAGAGTGTGGTTAAAATGTGGAACTTACTACTATATGGGGTAGTTAAGGCAAAGCTAAATAAATACATGAGAGAGAAAGGAATAGAAGGATATGCAGATAGGGTTAGATGAAGCAAGGTGGGAGGAGACTCGAGGGGAGCATAAATGGCATCGACCAGTTGGACCGAATGGCCGGTTTGTGCTGTAAATTTTATGTAATTTATTTATCACTGATTAAGTCAGTGCATTTAACACACTTCATTTTCAGATCAAAAGCTTCACATTTTCTTGGGGTATCAGAGTGTGCTCCCAAAACAGAGGGCAGTGTAGCTGGCCCTATTTGGAGGCATCAGCCATGAATCAGTGGTAGCATCCTTGCATCTGAGTCAGAAGACTGTGGATTCAAGTCCCAGTCCAGAGACCTGAGCACATAATCCAGGCTGACACTTCAGTGTAGTACTGAGGGAATGCTCCACTATCAGAGGTACTGTCTTTCAGATGAGATGTTAAACTGAAGCTCCATCTGTCCCCTCAGGTAGGCATAAATGATCCCATGGCACTATATGAAGAAGAGTAGGGGAGTTGTCCTGGACAATAATTATCCCTCAACTAACATGCTTAAAAACAGATTGTCTGATCATTAACTCATTGCTGTTTGTGGAGCCTTGCAAAGCACAAACTAGCTGCCATGTTTCCTACATTACAACAGTAACTACACTCCAAAAGTACTTAATTGGCTGTAAAGTAGTCAGGGACATCGAGGTCATGAAAGGCGCTATATAAATGCAATTTCTTTCTTTCTATTTTCCATGCATTAAAATGAATGGATAGAAAATTATGCGGGGGCATGCTGAATTCCTTGGAGAAGCATCAAGTCTTGAGTTAACCCAGTTTTATCCCTTCAGAAGGCGTTTCCTGCTGTATGTTTACAAACTGGCCCAGAAAGCGGAATTTTCCCCACACTTGTTGCCAATGTCAGATCGCACTAGATGATGGGTGGTTCATTTATTAAGGAAGCTAGGAATTCCCTACAACCTTTCATCCTGTATTTTGCATAAATATGACTCAGACAGCTAGGAATGAATGAAACCAGCAGTTTTCAAGCATTCCTGTGTGACTGACATTCAGCAAATATTGTTTCATCATCATCATAGGCAGTCCCTCGGAATCGAGGAAGACTTGCTTCCACTCTTAACATGAGTTGTTCTTAGGTGGCTGTACAGTCCAATAAAAGAACCACAGTCTGTGTCACAGATGGGACAAATAGTCGTTGAGGGAGGGTTTGGGTGGGACTGATTTGCCGCTCGCTCTTTCCGCTGCATGCCCTCATTGACACACTGTAAACACCGACACTTCTAGGGACACTCCAAAACACAGCATCAAGTGCCATCACGACAGAAAACCCAAGACCCCGGTTTGAAAATATGAGACATGAAGGTAGCCAAGTTTGAAGAAGACATGACTCCAATTTGAAACAAGGCCACTTAATTGGGAACAAATGCAGAATATTTCAGAGAACTTTGACTTAACACACTTGTAATGTAGGAAACCACAACAGCCCAACAGATTCAAAAAGCAACTTTTATGACATCAGTAATTTAGCAACTGAACAATAAATTACATTATCAGTTTGGCTCTGCTTAATTAAAACTAGTTGTTTACATTTAGTTTCAGATACCTACTGCCTCTACATTCCATGAGTGTGGATTCCGGCACCTTAAATCGAAGTGAGCCGACTGCTCCAGGCAGCTTTCCTCCCACTTTCAGCACCTCATTAGCCCCAAAGCCTTCCACAGTCAGCAGATCGATTATAGTAAGGTTGTTTCTTTTTTTTTAAAAAAAAAGCATAATCTTATACATGCAATAATTTTGGACCTTAAAAGAATAAGCAGACTTGCACTTAACAGGAGCACTTTACAAACAAACACTAAAAACTATTGTATAATTCATGAATTAGTACCAGGTGTTACGTTAATAAGAAATGGGAGGGCAAAATGAAAACTCATATCCACTCAATTAATCTATCAGCTACATCATGACACTAGTCTTGCTGATCTAATGTAACAGACATTTCATGGGTCTCGAATTGAGGAATCACAAAGCAAACTTACGCATGCTATAACACGTTCCAATATGATAGGCTTTACACCATGGCAGTAATGTGGTGTTAATTATATTACAATTGGATACTTAAAGCATAGCTGCAGTAATTCACTCAAAATTAGGTATTCCATTTTTTTTAATTTAAAGGATGAATGTTACCTTATCAGTATGAGTGATGTCACTAGACTGTGGCTTACTGGTGTGAACTCAACACCAATCTTCCTCATTTCATGAGGGTGTAAAGTCAATTGAAGAATCCCAACACTCGGCCTGTTGTCCAATTCCATCTGCTTGTAAATCTCTGTACTCTATTTCATTGAAAACATCACAAAAAATGACTTTTCCAGACCATGATGGAAGATTTGGCTTCACTTAAGTACATTAGTATGCTAGTTATTAGTCAGGCCAGTGGACCGAGTGGCCAGTCACCTGTACCATGCAACTTAGAAAATGTCTAAATTATAGTCAAAAAGGAACTGGCTGTGGCATTTTAAGAGTATGGGTTCACACTGGTGAATCCCATGCACTCCAGGTCTCACATTAACTATCAATGGAGGAGAAAGAAAGAGGGAAACAGAAAATAGATGTCTCGTCACAGGGTGGGAAAGAAAATTGGGAGGATGATTCATTGGGCCAGATTTTGCTCTCAGCGGCAAAGGAACAGCACTTGCTATTCACCTCGCTGACAGCTACCCACAGACTGCTGGTCAGCGGAGATTTCTTCTAATCCGGCATCTTTCCAGTGCCGCCCTCTGCAGGGGAACTGTGGCGTCTGAGCAGAGGAAGCAAAAGCAAGACTCTTCAACCAATCAGATTAAAGTATCCTCACTGAGCCAGAGGCCAAACCAGGAAAGCAGGAAAGAATTTAGGTTTAAATGATTTACAGAAAGGGAAATACAGATGGGATTAAGACATAGAGACACAAGAAAGACAGAAAATGTAAATAATAAAAATGTTTAAAATTCCAACACATTTTCTTTGAGGGGATTGACTTCACACTTGTAAAATTATTTTTTCAGGGTCAAAGGGTCTTCAGCTGAAATTATCACTTATCAAAGGGGTTAAAAACTCACGTACTCCTGAATGCACCAGTCTTAACCTTTTCAGTCATTTTTAGTGGGGTTCTAGAGGGCAAGTACCCCTAGTTCACACCATTGCAGTCACTTCAATATGGAGTCTATCAGCAAGGAATGCAATAGCACACACTGTAGAGAAACAGGGCATCTCGAACGGCAACTTCTGAATTTCCACGTTTAAATGCACATGTGCGTTCTCCAGAAGTTCTGTCAGATTTGCTCCATTATAACGGTGAGTGCTAATTCCCGGTCATTTAATCATGTCCACCTGTAGGAACCAGCTTAAGAGCAGCTTTAGTACAGGCCATGGAACATTGGCCCACAACTGTTTTTTATTTTGGCGGGGGCAGGGGGTTAAATGGTGTACTGAGAGGAAGAAAAATAAAAGCATAAAGTTTCATACATTTCACTACCACACTGTGCATCACTATGCTGCATTTAACATAGCATCTATTTAGAAAAATTGATGGAATAAAACTCACCTTACTGTCAGGGGGCTTTACCAGCCTAAATTCATTTGCTGTGACACTAATGCTTTCCCTCCTTAGCTTGTACCTTTTATTTAAAAAAAAATAGAATTACTCACCAATCCTGAATAAAACTACTGCAAACTTAACTTGCACTTTAGTCTTGTGTAAAGTAGATATGTGCACGTGAAATTTTGTTCCTCTTATAATCTATTTTCTCACACTATCACTGGTAATTCATAACTACAACACTCGTCACTTGAGGATACCCACAAAAAACACTGACTAACCATACTTTCTCTCCACAACAGGCATTTGTTTTGTCACATTATTGGAATGGGCTCAAAGTAAGTAAGTCAAGGCAGCCTCAAGTTTTAACATTAACTCCCCTGATAGCTGAGCTGGCAAAGGCAGCATGTAGTTGAACCTGAGAACAAAAGGTCTCAGATTTGGTTACCAGTAAGTTGATCTCAGCCAGGGGACAACAGGGGTCCCACAATTTCTCTTAACTGGATTGGGGTGGGATGAAATGGGTTAAGTACCAGGGTTTCTGCTCCTGGTCATCATCCCGTCACCCCTGTTGGAAAGTAGGCAAGTAGATATCAGCTTGGCTATGATGTTGGACAACACTCACTGTCCAGGCTTGTGGTACAGTAATGAAGAATAGCCTTTGAGAGGGAGGCTGGAATGCAAACGGCCCCATGGAACCAAACTTCTGACAGGACAGAGCACCTTGGAAAGATGAGAACTTTGGTGACACTAAAACATTACAACTTAGTTTGTAGGTTGTAACATTTACAACAAATGTTTTTATAATTTATATTATTCTGTCTGTTAAATACACTTGTACAGATGAGTAGCAGATGACTGCATGGGGTAGTGCACTGGAAGACAATACAATGTAGCCCAATTAAATCAGTTGTTTTTCTAGTTAAAGCACACTTTTGATGAAAAGTTGTTGTTTACCATTTCTTCAGTAGGCCTAAAGCAGCCTGGGGATTTGGATAGCGAGACACTGGCAGGAGTTGCACTGTGACTGGTATATCTGATGGGTTCTTCAAAACAAAGTGTTTCACCTGAAACATAAAAAAAACAATCTGCCTCATTACACTCGCAATTTAAAAGCGAAAAGTTCCAAAATATTATGTACTGGTTTGTTGAAAACGCAGTACTCTATGTCCCATGGGTTTGGCCATACACAAACAAATAGGTAACAGCAGTACTGATCTATAATAAACCATTGCATTTATGTTTAGTGCATATTAATCAATGTATGCAAATTGTCACCACAATTAATTTTTATATATACATACTATAATTTATATAAGTGTGTGTGCCTCTATGTATCTCTCTCCATATCAATCACTGAAATATAATTCACAAATCACTAGCTATGTCTTGCCAATGGACATTCAGGCTCGTCATTTTGAGTGAAGTTTTCCGATAGCAAATATGGACATTTAATTAAAACATCAAGTCTGCTAGAATTTATGCTCTAAAACTTAACCAGCAACAATCATTCAAGCCAGAATCTGAGAGATTGTTCAATTTATGCACTTTTACACTACATAATATCTAAAGAAATCCAGTATTGTGTGCTGCTTGTATATTATTTGCACAAATAATAAATAGCAAGTTCAGGACTTGGCATTTATGTTTTCAGCATTATAAACTTCAGCTGGGTTAAATAATTTATTTTATTCTGTACAAAAAATTTGCATCCTCTTAGCATGGACTCTGAAAATCATGACCTATGATACATATTTCACATTATTTGCAGCTAAATGCAGTAGGGCTATACATTGTTATATAGCGCTATACATTAGAGAGGAGTGCTTGGTGACAGAGCTGTGGTCATCCCTGGTCGGGGCTGCTGGAGGCTTGTAGGGAGAAGTAGGGCAATAGCTTCCAACAGATTTGGCATTGTGTAGTCTGTCTCAGTAAGTAGCCCTAAAATTGGTCTAGATACGAGAGCTTGCAATGGGTAGGTCATTGGCTCACAGCAGGACCCCATATCTACTGGTATTTAGCTACGTTAAATATTACTTGTTTTAAATATCACCTTTAACATTGAAAAAAAGGCCTTACTCACTTCACAGATGGATATCGAGTGAAAGGAGGTGATATTAGGAGGAATGACCAAAGGTTTGGTCAAAAAGTATGTTTTAAGATGGGGGCAGGAGGACAACAAAGGGTTTAAAGCGGGATATCCAGAGTGCAGGGTCTAGAGGGGAGTGAGCAGGGTTTGTAGAGCTGAAGGAGGTAACAGAGAGGGAGGGCTGAGACCATGAAGCGACTTAAATGGGAGGATGGGAATTTTAATTTGGAGGAAGGCATATTTAGAAATGAACAAATCTGAAAAATTAATAACAATTCCAGGGCCTGCCTGGGTCTAAGGGCTACAGGCTAATTGACAGCCAGATCAGGAAGTAGCAGATACAGCAGCAACTTCACTATGGGTGTGAGGCTGGCCTTAAGAGTTGTGTGCCTTCAGCCTGAATGTGCCTTCTATACGAGGCATCCTTGGCTGGGATAGGCCTTGGGTACAGGGGTGTGAGAGGGTATGGCACCGTCTGCGAGAAGAGGTGGGTGCACATGAGGTCAAGGCTGTTGGTCTTGGCATGGTGGGGGAGGAGGGAAGAAAGTTGAGTGTAATTGTGTGAATTGTTGAATTTTTAAACACATTTCAGAAGTTTATTTTAATGAATATAATGTGTGGTTTGAGGGGAAGAGTTAGTATCAGAATTTTTTTTGCTACAAAATGATGGGACAGAAGTATTTTTTGGAGTACAGAAGGTAGAAAAACAAAGGCAACACACTTAACCAATGAGAGGAAAGGCAATTGATACTAAGGTTATTGCAGACATATGACATGACTAGATAGATAGACAGATAACGAGAAGGAGGAAGGAGTCACAACTGATTGAGAGAGTAATCCAGGACTGCTTCAAAGGACTTTCTATTTCAGATGTTTGTTAATTCAGCTCCCTCATGTGATTTCAAACAATAGAACAGCAGCTCTGGGACAGCTAACGATACCAGTGTACATTGTTGAATGGTAAAAGTAATTTAAAAAACCCATACTGAACACATTAAAAATGTTGAAAGTTAATGAGAGACAACTGGTTTAATTTTTAAACGGATATGGCTAATGAGAGCCCATCTATAAAATGAGACAAAGGTGACCCATATGCCATTTGTCTGAAATGAATTTTGAACTATCAAAGTCTATTTAACCCACTGTAGCAATCAATACGATAATCAAGTGTCTCCTTTAAGATTACATTTCGACATGTTGATTAGAGCACCGTACCGTTGTGTTGTATGAAGCAGTGGCACTGAAGCTTATTAAGAAGTTTGAAGTTAAACGGGGCCAAATGAAGTCAGATGGAAACGGTCGCTGGACTGTCTGCTGCATGTCAGTATCTTCAAACATTCTCAGCCTGTTCCAGGGGAAATAAACAATCATCTAAAAGTTAGAATCATAGAATGATGCAGCACAGGTGACCATTCAGCTCCTCTCATTTCTTTTGAAAGAACTATCCAATTGGTCCCACTCCCCGCCTCTGTCCCCATAGCCCGTGAAATGTTTCCCCTTCAAGTATTTATCCA
Source organism: Pristiophorus japonicus (assembly GCF_044704955.1). Taxonomy (NCBI): domain Eukaryota; kingdom Metazoa; phylum Chordata; class Chondrichthyes; family Pristiophoridae; genus Pristiophorus; species Pristiophorus japonicus. Next base: position 278,468,812 of record NC_091978.1, read on the forward strand.
GTTTCCTTTTGAAAGTTTAATCTGCTTCTACCACTCTTTCAGGCAGTGCATTCCAGATCATAACACACCGTTAAAAAAACATTCCTCATGTGGCCGCTGGTTCACCTTGAATCTCTATCCTTTGGTTACTGACCGTTCGGCCACTGGAAACAGTTTCTCCTTATCTACTCTATCAAAACCGCTCATGATTTTGAACACTCCCATCAAATCTCCTCTTAGCTTTCTCTGCTCGGAGGAGAATAACCCCAGGTTCTCCACATAACTGAAGTCCCTCATCCCTGGTAATATTCTAGTCAATCTCTTCTACACCCTCTCCAAGGCCTTGGCATCCTTCCAGAATTAAACAATACTTCAGCTAAGGCCCAACCAATGTTTTATAAAGGTTTAGCATAACTTCCTTGCTTTTGTACTCTTATGGTCACGAAATTCAACCCTGTAGTGCCAGTAGTTTTTGGCCGTTTTTTAAAAAAATGACATGAGTCTTGTTTGTGCCCACTTGCGGCGTGGCCTGCACTGTTTGCCACCTTAAAAGCGATAGCTTGAAGGTGGTACATGCGCGTGCGTCGGCAGTACGAGGAGCAGGCAGATTGTGACGTCAGTCAGCTGGTGGAGGTCCCTCGTGCATTAGTTGCATGAGAGACCCCCACCAGCGCTACTTAAATGGATACATCAAACTTGCAGGCAAGTTGCTTCTTGCTTTTCTACTGGCTATTGCAGAGTTTGCAGGTGTACTAGATTGCTGAAAGAGATTTCAAAAGTTGGTAAAGTGTGCAGGGATTGCTACTGGAAGGCCTCACAGAGTACACCACTTGCTCCCAGTCACGAAGGCTCTAGTTGCAGTCCCCCTCAAACTGCAGCATGACAGGGAGATGGAGCAGAGGCAGTAAAGACGACAAACTGTTCGCAGAGGGAAGGGGAGGGCGGCTCTCAGCAGCAGGCCTTACCCACCCAGGGTCTTCTACCTGCACGCAAGCCAGGAGCAACGTGTTCAGCGGCTCCGTTTCAGCAAGGTGGTGGTCACAGGAATCTGCCATCTCTTGGAATCAGACCTGCAGCCTCAGAGCAGGGCGACAACAGCGCTGCCAGTGGTTCTCAAGGGGACTGCGGGCGGCCCTGAATATTACCTCCTCCTTTACAATAATTTGTATTTATATAGTGCCTTTAACGTAGTGAAACGTCCCAAGGTGCTTCACAGGAGTATTATGAGATAAAACAATTTGGCACAGAGTCACACATGTAAAAATTAGTGTAGGTGACCAAAAGCTTGGTCAAAGAGGTAGGTTTAAGGAGTATCGTGGAGGAAAGAGGGGTAGACAGGGAATTCCAGAGCTTGGGGTCTAGGCAACAGAAGGCACGGCCACCAATGGTTGAGCGATTAAAATCAGGGACGCTCAAGAGTGCAGAATTAGACGAGCGCAGATATCTCGGGTGGAGGGGGGTTGGAGGAGATTAGAGATAGGGAGGGGCGAGGCCATGGAGGGATTTGAAAATAAAGGATGAAAATTTTGAAATCGAAGTGTTGCTTAATCGGAAGCCAATGTAGGTCAGCGAGCACAGGGGTGATGGGTGAGCGGGGCTTGGTGGTATGTTAGGATATGGGCAGCCGAGTTTTGGATCACCGAGTTTACAAAGGGTAGAATGTAGGCGGCCAGTCAGGAGTGCGTTGGAATAGTCAAGTCTAGAGGTAACAAACGCACGGATGAAGGTTTCAGCAGCGGATGAGCTGAGGCAAGGGCAGATACGGGCAATGTTACGGAGGTGGAAATAGGCGTTCTTAGTTATGCTGCAGATATGTGGTCGAAAGCTCATTTCAGGGTCAAATGTGACACCAAGGTTGTGAACATCCTGGTTCAGCCTCAGACAGAAGTTGGAAAGAGAGATGGAATCAGTGGCTCGGGATTGGAGTTTGTGGCGGAGACTGAAACCATTGTTTTTGGTCTTCCCAATATTCGATTGGAGAAAATTTCTGCTCATCCAGAACTGGATGTTGGACAAGCAGTCTGACAATTTAGAGACCGCGGAGGGGTCGAGAGTAGTGGTATTGAAGTGGAGCTGGGTGTCATCAGCGTACATGTGGAAACTGATGATGTGTTTTCGGATGATGTCGTCAAAAGGCAATATGTAGCTGAGAAATAGGAGGGGACCAAGGATAGATTCTTGGGGGACATCAGAGGTAATGATGTGATGGCGGGAAGAGAAGCCGTTGCAGGTGATTCTCTGGCTACAGTTAGATAGGCAAGAATGGAATCAGGCGAGTGCAGTCCCACCAGCTGGATAACAGTGGAGAGGCATTGGAGAACGATAAAGTGGTCAAAGGCTGCCCACAAATCAAGAAGGACAAGGAGGAATAGTTTAGCTTTGTCAGTCACAAAGAAGGTCATTTGTGACTTTGATGAGAGCTGTTTCGGTACTGTGGCAGGCACGGAATCCTGATTGGAAGGATTTAAACATGGAATTGCGGGAAAGATGTACACCGATTGGGAGGCGACAACACGTTTAAGGACTTTGGATGGAAAGGGAAGTTGGAGATGGGACGGTGATTTGCAAGGATGGAGGGGTCAAGGGTTGTTTTTTTGAAGGAGAGGGGTGATGACAGCAGATTTACAGGAGTGGCGGACAGTACCGGAGAGAGAACCGTTAACAATGTCAGCTAATATGGGAGCCAGAAAAAGAAGTTGGGTGGTCAGCAGTTTGGTGGGAATAGGGTCAAGGGAGCAGGAAGTGGATCTCAGACAAGATGAGCTCGGAAAGGTCATGAGGGGAGCTTGGGGAGAAGCTGGAGAAAATTGAGAGATCGGGGCTAGGGCAGGAGGGATCCTTAGAAGTTTAACCCGGTGAGCTAGGGGAAGGAAGGGAAGAAGCAGAGACAGGTGAACGAATGGTCTCAATCTCAGAGACAAAGTAGTCCATGAGCTCCTCATACTTATTGTCGGAGGTGAGGGTGGAGACTGGGGAGAGGGGTTTAAAAAGGTAGAGTGGAGAATAGAAGCCGGGGTTTGTCTTTACATTCCAGAATGATTCTGGAATAATGAGCGATTTCTGCAGACGGGAGCAGGACCCGATAATGCTTTATATGGTCCAGCCAGATCTGGCAGTGATTGGCTAAACCAGTTTGTCCACCATATCCATTCAAATCTGCTTCCCTTGATCTTAAGGGAGCAAAGATCAGGGTTGTACCAGGGGGAACAGCCAGGGTGAGAGTGTAATTGTTTTAACAGGAACTATGGCATCAAATGTGAGGGTGTGATTGAGCAGATCGGTGGCTGCAGAAATGTCATGGTGAAAGGAGGGCCAAAGGCTGGACAGTTGGGATTTCATAAGCGCTACATCAGCAAAATGTTCTTCTCTAGTGAAGACAAGTGCAAAGAACTCATTCAGTACCTCAGCCAGGCCCTCTGCCTCCACAAGAGGATCTCCATTTTGGTCCCTAATTGGCCCCATCCTTCCTTTGACCACCCTTTTACTATCCATGTTCATAAAAGATTTTTAATTCTCTTATGTTAGCTGCTAATCTATTCTCATACTCTCCCTTTTCCCTTATAGATCTCCTCTGTACTTTCTATATTCATTTTAATTCTCCGCTGTAATAGCAACCGTATATTTTAAGCATCCTTCTCCTGTTTCATTTTAATTTCTATTATCTTTAGTCACCAACTGCTTTGGATGCAATTCTTCCTCCCCCAGGAGAACATGTCAACTCTGTACCCAAACCATCTTCACTTTGAAGGCCTCCCATTGTTCAATTACTGTTTTGCCTACCAATTTGTGATTCCAGTCCACCTGGGCCAGATCCCTTTTTAACTCACTGAAATTAACTCTCCTCCAGTTAAGTATTTTTACACTTGATTGTTCCTTGTCCTTTTTCATGACTATTCTAAACCTGATGATATAAACACTGTTCCCCAAATGCTCTCCCACTGAAACATGTTCCACTTGCCACACTTAATTCCCCCGACTAGATCCAGCACCGCTTCCCTCCTCGTTGGACTGGAAATACTGATCAAGACAGTTCTCGTATGCATTTCAATAATTTCTCCTCCTTTTTGCCCTTTACACTGTTACTATCCCAGTCTATATTAGGATAATTGATGTCCATTATCACTGCTCTATAGTTCTTGCATATTTCTTTAATCTGACTGCAAATTTGCTCCTTTATCTCCTTCCCACTATTTGGTGGCCTATAGTATATACCCAGCAGCACAATTGTTCCTCTTTTGTTCTTTAATTCTAACCAAATACATCCTCAAATACATCATATCATCCCTTTCCAGAGCTATAATAGTTTTTGATCAAAACTGCCACCCACTCATTTTTTTCCCCCTTCCCCAATACCTTATAGTCAGGAATATTAGGTTCCCAAACCTCCCCTTCTTTGAGCTAGATATCTATTATTGCCACTATGTGGTGATTTGTGCCTGCAGCTTACCAACCTTATTTACCATGCTCCATGCATTTATGCACATGCACTCCAAACCCAACTTAGACTGCCTTGCACTTGCCCAGTCTGAGCCTTCCTATTTCTGAACTATTCTGTGCTCTAATGCTATTCATGACTCCCAGTCCCATTTCTCTCCTCAAATGTTTCATCCTGGTGCCCATCTCCCTGCCAAATTAGTTTAAACCCTCCTCCACAGCACTAGTTAACCTGCCCACGAGGAGATTGGTCTCTGTTGAGGTGCAACCCATCCATCTTAAATAGGTCCCTCCTGCCCCAGAACTAGTCTCGTGTCACCAGTTAACCTGTTTTATCCTACTATTCCTATACTCACTTGCACATGGCACTGGGAGTAATCCAGAGATTACTACCTTTGAGGCCGTGCTTTTTAAAACTTCCTCCCTAGTTCCTGAAACTCTGATTGCAGGACCTCAACCCTTTCCCTTCTATGTCATTGGTTCCCACATGGACAACTACTTCCAGCTGTTCCCCTTCCCCTCCCAGAAATGCTTTGCACCTCAGTGATGTCCTTTACCCCGGCACCAGGGAGGCAACAGACCATTCAGGACTCCCGTTGGTGGTTGTAGAAATGCCTGTCTGTCCCCCTGACTATTGAATCCCCTATAACCATTGCATTCCTGCACTTTGCTGTACCCCTCCCCTCTGTACCATGCTCCAGACAGCACTCCTTCGAGATGTTGTCAATACTTAAAACCGGCCAATGAGCACCACACTCCCGGAGGATTCCAGCACTGCCTGCCTTGTCCTACCCTGCCAGTTGGCCAATCACTTACTGTCCTGAGCATGGTGTGGCTGTGGAGTGACCAGCAACTGAAACATACGATCCAGGAAATTTTCAGCCTTCCCTATGCCAGGCAGTGATTCCAGCCGCTGCTCATGCTCAGAAACCCCGAGTTCGAGCTGAAGGCATTGTCTGCACATTTGGTCACCTAGATCATCTGAAGTGCCCGGAGTTCTCTCATGACGCAGGAATTGAAGGTACTTTCATTTGTTTTATCCCCTCCAATTAACAGTCGCATTTAGGTATTAATAAGTAAATAGTTGGGGCCTCAACTATTTACTACAGTATCTATATTAATGACTTGGATGAAAGGACCGAGTGTAATGCAGCCAAGTTTGCTGATAAAGATAGGTGGGAAAGCAAGTTGTGGAAGAGGACACTAAGGGCTATATAGATAGGTTAAGTGCATGTGCAAAGATTTGGCAGATGGAGTATAATGTGAGGTTATCCACTTTGGTAGGAAGAATAAAAAAGCAAATTATTTAAATGGAGACTACAAAATGCTGCCATGCAGAGGGATGTTACAAATGGACATAGACAGATTATGTTAAGTGGATAGAAGTGTGGCAGATGCATTTCAATGTGCGTACGTGCAAGGTCATCCAATTTGGATCAAAGAAAAAACTGAATATTTTCTTCATGGTGGGGAACTAGGAACTGTGGAAAGCAAAGGATTTGGATGCCCAGGTACACAATTAGTAAAAGCTACAGCACAGGTACTAAATGTAATCAAAAAAAATACATGGAATGTTAGCCTTTATCAGAGGTATGGAAATAATGCTGCAGTTGTACAGAGCCTTGTTCAGACCCCATTGGGATACAGCACAGATTCACCAGAATGACTTAAAGGGTTAAATTATGAGGACAGGTTGCATAAACATGATTTGCAATCCCTTCAGTTTAGAAGGTTGAGGGGAGATTTAATTGAAGTGTTTGAAATCATTAAAGGATTAGATATGGTAGAGAGAGAAGCTATTTACTTTGGTGGAGGAATCCAGAACAAGGGGGCACAATTGCAAAATTAGAGCTAGTCCATTCAGGAGTGTAATCGCAAAGCACCCTTTCACACAAAAGGGTCGTGCAAATCTGTAATTCTCTCCCTCAAAGGCTGTGAATGCTGAATCAATTGAACTGTTCAAGACTGAGATCGATAGATTTTTTTTATTAGATAAGCAGATCAAGTGATATGGATCAACAGGCGGTCAATGAGAGTTGAGGTACAGATCAACAAGCAACTAATTGAATGGCTGAACAGGTTTAGAGGGCTGAATGGCCTGCTCCTGTCCCTATGCTATAATACAATTTTATATAGCATACTATAATATTTCATTTTAACTCAATACAGAATATAAAGGGAATGCTGGGCTCAGCATGATCCTGTGAAGTTTCTCACACAAATGAATTAACAGCACAGCAGGCACAATCAATTATCCCAATACAAAGCTATGCATTAGTGGCCTAGAAACCAAAACCAAAACAAGCAAACTTGATCTTTAAACGAAACTGAAATATGAGGGCCAATTGTAACACTGGTCCTTCCAATGGGAATAGAGCGATAGCAGTCCTCAAATCAGTGCTGCACTTATCGCCCAGTTCCTGCTCCGATCTCACCCTCCCCCATTTTGCCCGGAGGCTTCACACTCCTGCACCTCACTACAATAACAAAAAAAAATGCTTACACGTCTCTCCGTCTGGGAAGTGGCATGAGCCAAGAAACTATATTAAATTTAAACTTACCTACAATGATAAAATAGGGCAGGGGTTGTAAAAGGTGGCACTGTGTGTAAACTGTCCTAGACACGGAGAGTCAGTGAGGTATTCAAGCAGAGAAGGCATCCGCAAATGGAATCCTGTCCTTCCCTGGCTTTCACTTTCCAGCAGGAATCGCTGAACAATAAGGAACAGGAATGTTAATCTGGTCTTGTCCTAGCTCACAGGAGCCAAAACTAGCTGTAGCACCCCAATTGCTGCCTCGAATACAAATCAGCTAGCTCAGCACAGACTGAGTGGAGAGACTGCGAGATGTATTCTAATAAAGATTAGATCATGCAGGCAAGGGGAATTGACCTAGCCATGCTGAAGTTGTGAAGAAAAATGGTTAATTAAAAAAAAATTGATATAACAAGGTGAATTACTATGCTGAAGCAATAGCTAATTTAGATAGATTACTAAACAGCACTACTTGGGTACAAGTCATTGTTTACATAGAAAATAGGTGCAGGAGTAGGCCATTCAGCCCTTCGAGCCTGCACTGCCATTCAATGAGTTCATGGCTGAACATGCACTTCAGTACCCCCTTTCTGCTTTCTCGCCATACCCCTTGATCCCCCGAGTAGTAAGGACTTCATCTAACTCCCTTTTGAATATATTTAGTGAATTGGCCTCAACTACTTTCTGTGGTAGAGAATTCCACACGTTCACCACTCTCTGGGTGAAGAAGTTTCTCCTCATCTCGGTCCTAAATGGCTTACCCCTTATCCTTAGACTGTGACCCCTGGTTCTGGACTTCCCCAACATTGGGAACATTCTTCCTGCATCTAACCTGTCTAAACCTGTCAGAATTTTAAACGTTTCTATGAGGTCCCCTCTCATTCTTCTGAACTCCAGTGAATACAAGCCCAGTTGATTCAGTCTTTCTTGATAGGTCAGTCCCATCTTCCCGGGAATCAGTCTGGTGAATCTTCGCTGCACTCCCTCAATAGCAAGAATGTCCTTCCTCAAGTTAGGAGACCAAAACTGTACACAATACTCCAGGTGTGGCCTCACCAAGGCCCTGTACAACTGTAGCAACACCTCCCTGCCCCTGTACTCAAATCCCCTCGCTATGAAGGCCAACATGCCATTTGCTTTCTTAACCGCCTGCTGTACCTGCATGCCAACCTTCAATGACTGATGTACCATGACACCCAGGTCTCGTTGCACCTCCCCTTTTCTTAATCTGTCACCATTCAGATAATAGTCTGTCTCTCTGTTTTTACCACCAAAGTGGATAACCTCACATTTATCCACATTATACTTCATCTGCCATGCATTTGCCCACTCACCTAACCTATCCAAGTCACTCTGCAGCCTCATAGCATCCTCCTCGCAGCTCACACTGCCACCCAACTTAGTGTCATCCACAAATTTGGAGATACTACATTTAATCCCCTTGTCTAAATCATTAATGTACAATGGAAACAGCTGGGGCCCCAGCACAGAACCTTGCGGTACCCCACTAGTCACTGCCTGCCATTCTGAAAAGTACCCATTTACTCCTACTCTTTGCTTCCTGTCTGACAACCAGTTCTCAATCCATGTCAGCACACTACCCCCAATCCCATGTGCTTTAACTTTGCACATTAATCTCTTGTGTGGGACCTTGTCGAAAGCCTTCTGAAAGTCCAAATATAGCACATCAACTGGTTCTCCCTTGTCCACTTTACTGGAAACATCCTCAAAAAATTCCAGAAGGTTTGTCAAGCATGATTTCCCTTTCACAAATCCATGCTGATTTGGATCTATCATGTCACCATTTTCCAAATGCACTGCTATGACATCCTTAATAATTGATTCCATCATTTTACCCACTACTGAGGTCAGGCTGACCGGTCTATAATTCCCTGTTTTCTCTCTCCCTCCTTTTTTAAAAAGTGGGGTTACATTGGCTACCCTCCACTCCATAGGAACTGATCCAGAGTCAATGGAATGTTGGAAAATGACTGTCAATGCATCCACTATTTCCAAGGCCACCTCCTTAAGTACTCTGGGATGCAGTCCATCAGGCCCTGGGGATTTATCGGCCTTCAATCCCATCAATTTCCCCAACACAATTTCCCGACTAATAAAGATTTCCCTCAGTTCCTCCTCCTTACTAGACCCTCTGACCCCTTTTATATCCGGAAGGTTGTTGGTGTCCTCCTTAGTGAATACCGAACCAAAGTACTTGTTCAACTGGTCTGCCATTTCTTTGTTCCCAGTTTATGACTTCCCCTGATTCTGACTGCAGGGGACCTACGTTTGTCTTTACTAACCTTTTTCTCTTTACATACCTATAGAAACTTTTGCAATCCGCCTTAATATTCCCTGCAAGCTTCTTCTCGTACTCCATTTTCCCTGCCCTAATCAAACCCTTTGTCCTCCTCTGCTGAGTTCTAAATTTCTCCCAGTCCCCGGGTTCACTGCTATTTCTGGCCAATTTGTATGCCACTTCCTTGGCTTTAATACTATCCCTGATTTCCCTTGATAGCCACGGTTGAGCCACCTTCCCTTTTTTATTTTTACGCCAGACAGGAATGTACAATTGTTGTAGTTCATCCATGCGGTCTCTAAATGTCTGCCATTGCCCATCCACAGTCAACCCTTTAAGTATCATTCACCAATCTATCCTAGCCAATTCACGCCTCATACCTTCAAAGTTACCCTTCTTTAAGTTCTGGACCATGGTCTCTGAATTAACTGTTTCATTCTCCATCCTAATGCAGAATTCCACCATATTATGGTCACTCTTCCCCAAGGGGCCTCGCACAATGAGATTGCTAATTAATCCTCTCTCATTACACAACACCCAGTCTAAGATGGCCTCCCCCCTAGTTGGTTCCTCGACACATTGGTCTAGAAAACCATCCCTTATGCACTCCAGGAAATCCTCCTCCAGCGTATTGCTTCCAGTTTGGCTCGCCCAATCTATGTGCATATTAAAGTCACCCATTATAACTGCTGCACCTTTAGGCTGTATACCACGTATACGAGTATATCGCACCAACCATCGTGGTGGAGCTATTGGAAGCTGTAACTGTATCAGCCTTCGTGATTTCAAAAATAAAGTAATCTTTCTTACAACACATCCCAACTTCTCTATAATTTGAGTGCAGATTCCTTTTACTTGCTAATTTCTGTGCTGGTGCTTGGGAGGAATGGGGTGTGAGTGTCGATGCTTCTTCTGGAAGATTCCAGAGTGTCGTCTTCCACCAGTTCCAATGTTGAGAAGGAGCTAGAAAAAGGGGAAATTGACAAGTTAGAATAGCAATAAAAGGCTAGATAGTAGCAGATGATTTGCATCATTATACAGCATAAAGTTGCCAAGCTGCTTGAATAAATGATTACTGGAGATCAATGAAAGGATACAAGTAATAGGTAAACACTCTGCTTAGTGCCATCGCTAACATTCTTGACTCAATGGTCAAGCTCCATCTGGATGAGCAGCTGAATGCTTGCTAGTTGGTGCAGAAGCATATAGTATGGGGAAGTGGAAAGTGCTGGAGTGGGGTGGGGGTGGGGGGCACGGTTGGGTGGAAATGCTAAGGACAGATGTTATACTGAGAAATGGAAATAGAAAAACATATACTCACCCTTGCTGATAGACAGGTCACTGACACACTTCCAGCTCTGAATCCAGTTCCTGGAGATGAAGCTGCGGCCTCTCTCCATGCCTGCTGCATATGTTGCTTGCGTGTCTTCCTGACATCAGATGGGAAAAGTTCCTCCCTCTGTGCCTTCATTGCCTGAATCAATATCTCCACAGACTAGGTTGCTCCTCCTCAACTCATTCTTCGCTCCTCCTATCACACAGCCTCCCTTTTAATTCACGCTATAAATACCTAGCAGACTGCCCACAGGAAATCCTGACCTCCAAAGTAGGTTGGCTGCCCATCACCACTGCCATCGTGTGACCAGAATGTCAATCAAATTAAAACAAGGTTTCAACCGCCTGAAATCATCGCTGAGGTGATCTACTCGTCTCGCTCACCCCAACCTGAACACCTCCAGCTGACATTAAGTACAACACGGCACAACCACTCTCACCCCATATATTTTAATGGTGCAACTGCATTAGGGAGAGGCACAAACAACCACTTAGATGGATTTTGCCAGCACCTCGAGTGCCACCAACTTTAATTATATAGCAAAATGTCCCAAGACATTTCAGAAGCACGTAATCAGACAAAAGTTGACAACGAGCCACATAAGGATATTAGGAAATTTGGTCAGAGGTAGGTTTTAAGGAGTGCCTTAAAAGGCAGGGGGGGGGGGGGAAAGAGAGAGAGAAAAAAAGAGAGAGAGAGAGAGAGAGAGAGAGAGAGAGAGAGAGAGAGAGAGAGAGAGAAAAAGAGAGAGAAAGAGAGAAAATGAGAGAAAGAGAAAGAGAGAAAAAAAGAAGAGGGGAAAGAGAGAGAGCGAGAGAGCGAGAGTTAGGAAGGGAATTCTAGACTTTAGGGCCTAGGCAGCTGAAGGTACAACTGCCAGTGTTGGGAGTGTTGAAAATCAGGCATGTGCAAGGGGCTAGAATTGGAGGAGCATAGAAATATCGGAGGGTTGTAGGGTTGCATGAATTTACAGAGATAGGGAGGGGCGAGGCCGTGGAGGGATTTGAAAACAAGGATGAGAATTTTTTTTTTTTTTTTTAAATCGAGGTGGGAACACAGGGGTGATGGGTGAATGAGACTTGGTACGAGTTATATACGGGCAACAGTGCTTTGGATGAGTTCACGTTTACGGAGGGTGCAAGGTGGGATGCAGGCCAGAAGAGCATTGGCATCTCCAGTAGCAATAAATATGGTCACAAAGTAATGGCTGCCATTTTCCAAAATCTTCACTTCTGAAACTATTGCATACCCAAGTGTGGTTGGTGTTGTTTTCAAGTGCTGTGGAAACCACCAAAAAATTGGCTACATTTCACAGCATTGGAATAAAAACACACAGACTGGAGCAATCTTTGAGGATTGTTCCTTGGAACAGTCTAAAACTGCTTTTATATTGTTCTTTTAATTCAGTAACCCAGCACCGTTATTGAATCTATTTTTATAGGCAATATACAAGTCTAACACCAGGCTTTGAATTACTTGATTTACCACCATAAATTCCTGGAGTTGACTCAAGGACACCAGGTTCACAGAATTTAAGTTACAATATAAAAAAGCTCAATAAACAAGTCTGTTAAATCCAAAGATCCATACATTGGGCAGTCTTCAGGCACAAACCCTGAAAGTTCAAGCTGTTGAGGCATCAGATAGAATGTTACAGAACAGAAACAAGCCAATCTAGTGCGCACAGGTGGTTTACTTAACATGAGCTACCTAGTCAAATCCCATTTGCCTGCTTGCTCCCCATACCCTTCAGTAGTATTCCTCTTTCAAGAAACCAATTCTCTCCTGAAAGAATTTATGCTTCAAAACACAAGAATCTCTAACCACTTTCAGGTGAAGAATTGTTTTCTAGCCTCCGTTTTGTATCACGTTTGCACTTGCTTTTATTTTTTTTTTAAATAGTATAATGCTCCTCTCATTATAAAACAGTGCATCTTCCAGTTCATTGTGATGCCACATCAAATTCATCGGTAATTAAGAGTTCTGCATCTCGTGTCCATCTGTAGGCCATTGAACCTCTAAACAGATTACATCTTGCGCCCCAGGCCATCACACCCCAGAAGTTTCCAAACTGCAAGGGGGCGGGGGGGGGGAAATGAATGGAGGTTGACTCAATGTAACGGTTATAACGTATTGCAGACTGTTGTAAAATTATCTTTGAAAACCAGTCAATTCATTACTGATAATTAAGTCTTGCATTCAATGTCTGTAATGTCACATCTCAAAATGTGTCACATGTCCATGGCGTTGGCGGGGGCTGGGGCTGAAGTCAGGATTGGCTTCAATAACCACTAATGTACAAAAAGAAAAAGAAAATTAGCAAACAATGAAAACGGGGGACAAGCTCCAGTTTCCAGGAACTTATTGATATCCGATTAGAAGAGATTGAAATGTGACCATTATCCAGATGCACTTTAATACATTATTGACCAAAGTCACTGCTTGAAAGGTTGCATAGAAAAATGAGTAGAATATCAGAACTATTCCCAAAATCCCATATAGGAAAGCCACAAAATGAGATTCAGATATTGTAAATCAGTAAGCCTGATTATGAACAAAAATAAAATTCTCTATTAAATGCCAAGCCCAAGAGGCATTTTTTGCAATCCCACATCTCAGCCAGTAGGTGGTGGTGGCGCTTAAATGTAAATACTACAGAAATGTGAGGTGTCCAATATTCTCTTCTTTTAAAGAGAGGGTATTTTTTTAGGCTGGTCCTTGAATTCAAATCAGTACACATGATCACCACAATCTGAATATAAAGCAAAACTGATCTCAGAATAAAAAGCTAGGAATCTTTTTTATAATAAAACGCAGCTTTAATTTTTAACTATGCTCATCATTTTGGGAATATATTTGTCCTTTATAGTAATCCACATTTGCCAAAAAACACAACAATATCATACACCAGTGTTATTTCACTAAAATATCAGCATCTCATTTTTATTTTGCAATTTGTGACTTTTGTTTAAAATACACTTTCCGTAGTGGGATGATTCCATAGTGACACTGTAGGTAAACTCAATCAAAAAATCATAGAAAATGTTCTGCTAGTGGCGTGGTCAGCTACCCGTCAACACCCCATTAACCTCGGTTACTCTCACGTTACAGTAACATACTCTTGATGCTATTTAAAATTAAAAATGCAATTAAGTCTACATTAATGATTTTAAAAATCTCAATTCATGATTGCAGTTCCCATTTCAAATTGGGCAAACGTATTTCTGAACTACTTTATCTCACTGGTGAAATTACAGAACACTTAAATTTTGAGTGAATTTTACTGTTTGCTGGTAACCAGCAGAGATTGATCTTTGCTTTTTTTTTAATACACATAAAAACAAATCTTTTGTATAATAGTAAAAGAAGCTATGAAACAAGTTTAAAACTGTAATTCTAATCTTGAGCTTGGCATAGTGACCAGAAACTAGAAGAGTAAGGTCATCCAAACCCAAAAGCTGAATGACAGTACTGTAAATCCCAGGCTATGTTTCCCCTAAGCTGCGTGGCCGCGCAGCAAGTTCAGGGATGCCGCGCACTAAACATAGCAGGCCTTCCTCCGAGTGACGCGAGTGCCAGTCCCACTTCTAGTGTCTTCAGGCCCGCAGGAGCGGGCAGGTACCGGGCCTGGGAGACGTGGGTTCTGTGTTACTTATCAAAAGGACACCCAGGTGGGCCGATTGAAATTACACTTTATGCTTGACAAAATTTGAATCCCATCGCCGACACTGTCTTTCTATTGTTCGATTGTCTTGTTCTTCCAAAATCTTAATGTTGAGGTTCTGAGCCTCAATTTTTAAAATAGAACATCGCCCACCTCTTCAAGTAGGTTTCTCAGACCAATTCTCTTAAATCGGTTTTGAAATACCATGAACAAAAATGTGCCCTTGCGTTAACATGTTAGACACATTCTACGAGAGCCATCTGCGCAATGAAGTAGAAATTTCCAACAATCCATCTGAAATTATTTCCTTGTTGCTAAAATTCATAAATGATGAATTAAAGCAAGACCCTGCTGGGAGGTGAATCCAGGATCTCCGGTTTATAAGACAGGCACATTAACCAACTAAGCCAAACAGAGCCAAAACACGCTGGTGCATTTTGCCTGGTTGGTAGATATTGCAGGTCTCTCTGGTTGTGTTTATTTTGATTCCCCTATGGGTTGTTTCTGAATCCATGTGTTTGTGTTGCTTTGTGGGTGAGCGGGAGACTTGGATACCTCTGAAGGTTTCTACACCTCCATCTTTTCCCGAAATCTGTACAAACGCATAAATGACTGAATCACACACTGCGCCTGCACATTAATGCCCGCTCCTGGGGGCCTGATAACATTAGGACTGGGGGTTTCCCTCAGCATCCACGTGCACACTGGATGTCTTGTACTCTTGCTTGGAGAAGTACAATGACCTATTTCACAACTAAGGCAGGGCTCAATGAACAGCAGCACTTTACCAAACTCTTCACGATTGCTGGATAAAGAGGCCCACAGAAGGAAGAGTTGTCAATTGGAGCAGCACACCCAACCTCCACCTCAAAGCTACCTGGAGGGGCTCATTCTGGATATAGCAAGCCACCACTTTGTGGGGTCCATTGAAGGGCACGAGTAGCCATCCTGTATCTGGTTAGTACCCATCCTTGCAGCTTTGATTCCCTTCATGTATTTGTCGTAAACTCAGGTATTCTATCCATAGGCAACTTAACCAGGTATGGCAGCATCATAGCACAGCATGTGTTGGCTACCAAGACGTATTTACAAGCAATATTTTTACAGATTGCAATCAATGCTTTCCCCCCCCCCCGCATTGTGTTTCCGTAGGCACAGCTAAGCAGCATCAGCTAGCAGGGCTCAAGAGTATAGGCTCATTCATCTTGCATGATACAGCGTCAATCACAAGCAAGCAAGAGCCCAGCAATATTTGCTCTGGGGAAGATGTAGAGTTAGATTTAGAGCAGGAAGCAGTGAAGTAAACACACACAGCATGAAAGAGGGGTGCAAGTGCAAGAGCATGAAGTGGCTGGTTAGAGGATCAGCTCGAGGTCACCCTAGGGTTTTGCCTCAAGTTGATAGAATGTCTCTCTCCTCTCTGCCTGACCTGTTGTGCACATTTATTAGAACATGGCAGCCTCCAAATCTACCAGTTATAGTTAGTCCAGCACTGCACCAACACACTGAGCAGTGACTGCTGCTAACATCTGAGTGGCATTAAACGAATCCCAAACCAGTCAAAGATCAACAGCTCATGAGAGTTTAGCAGAATAGTAAAATACATAGTCAGGGAAAATGAGGGAAAACAAAACTTCAAGCTTCAGTCGGTGGATTGCAGGCCAGTAACACATAGATCATTCTGGTACAGTGCGCTTGTTTTATAACTACAGATACGGTTTATTCAGCAGGGCAAGGGCTATTTACTGTATAACTGTTCAGATTTACTGTTTATTTCAGAATAACTTGCATTTAAATTGCACCATTAACGTGAAACACACCCCAAGGTGCTTCAGAGGCATGATCAGGTGCAAAATGTACACAGAACCAAAGATGGGGATATTAGGATTGGGTGACCAAAGGCTTGATCAAGAGATGGATTTTCAGGTGATCAAGCTTGGCTTCCGTCGGTGTTGGACTTTAATGAGTCATATCACATGATGCCCAGAATGTTTATTGAAGCGAGGTACCTTCTCACCAAACCTCCAGACCTTTTATAATGGCCATTGATGGCTTGATTGTTAATTAATTTAACCTGATGTTTACAGCCAGAATTTAGAAAAGGACATAAGATGACCTCTATAATCGCAGTGTTAAATCGACCTTGCTAATGTGTTAGCATTGTTCTGGCCAATCTGCTATTAACATCTCACGTTGATCCCTTATGGTTCATCATCATCATAGGCAGTCCCTCGGAATCGAAGACTTGCTTCCACTCCTGAAGTGAGTTCTTTGGTGGCTGAACAGTCCAATACGAGAGCCAGACACTGTCACAGGTGGGACAGATAGTCATTGAGGGAAGGGGTGGGCGGGACTGGTTTGCCGCACGCTCTTTCCGCTGTCTGCGCTTGATTTCCGCATGCTCTCTGCGTTGAGACTCGAGGTGCTCAGTGCCCTCTCGGATTCACTTCCTCCACTTAAGGCGGTCTTGGGCCAGGGATTCCCAGGTGTCAGTGGGGATGTCGCACTTTATCAGGGAGGCTTTGCGGGTGTCCTTGTAGCGTGTCCGCTGCCCATCTTTGACTTGTTTGCCGTGAAGGAGCTCCGAGTAGAGCACTTGCTTTGGGAGTCTCGTGTCTGGCATGCGAAGTATTTGGCCTGTCCAGCGGAGCTGATGGAGTGTGGTCAGTGCTTCAATGTTTGGGATGTTGGCCTGGACAAGGACGCTGATGTTGGTGCATCTGTCCTCCCAGGGGATTTGTAGGATTTTGCGGAGACATCGTTGGTGGTATTTCTCCAGTGACTTGAGATGTCTGCTTTACATGGTACATGTCTCTGAGCCATAGAGGGCGGGTATTGCTGCAGCCCTGTAGACCATGAGTTTGGTGGCAGTTTTGAGGGCCTAGTCTTCAAACACTCTCTTCCTCAGGTGGCCGAAGGCTGCACTGGCGGTGGTGTTGGATCTCATCACCAATGCCTGCTCTCTTCCTGTGTCTCTACCAATCTCCAATATTAGCATATCCTAATCAAACAATGACCTCGCGATGTTATGATTAACTTTGAAGGGACAGCTGACAGAGCAATTCTAACATAAGACACATGTAAAACATAGTTTTTGTAAGAGCTGTGACCTGATGGAGATTAAGCCACTAAATGAGGTTTATAAACCCCAAAAAAGCAGCAATTTAATGATTTAAAAAAAAAAAATAAAGTGTTAGTCTGATTGTCTCATGATTTGAGACAGTGGGACAGCAATACGGCATTACTGTATATATGCTTTTACGTGATTGCTGTTATTGTTGTAAAAGTTGTTGTTGTAAACACGGACCAAAAGGAGTTTGTGGCCCGCTGAGTACAACATTTTTTTTCCCCATTGCTCCCAGGTATACACTATTCTTTATATTTTTAGCACTGTTAGTTTTACCTGTTCTCTCCTTTCTCTCTCATTTTCTGCCACTTGTGTCGTAAATCCAAACCCAGTTCAGAATCAATCTTCCAGGAAGAGGATTCCAGAGAAAGACTATTGTGCCAGTGCACAGCAGCTGAAAGAGACAGGGATTAACTTAATAAACAGAGCATCATGTCTGTAAGCACCAGATAAAACTTAATTCCGTTTGCATCCCTCATATTAGAGGTTTCTTGTTATCCTAGTCTAAGGAGTGATTATGCTTCACCATTACAGACAGTGAAATAGTGTGTCCTATTTGCAAGGGAGATGATTACAGGTGACCTACCCAATATACATCATGCAATGTTTTAACCAGAGCAATTTTGTGGGATAAGCAAATAGTACAAAAACTTTCTTTTTAAACTGTCCTTTATCTGGAGTCATTGTCTTGATTTAGAAGTATGCGGCTCACAGTCTGGCTTTGCTAAATGTTAAGTACAGCGCGGACTAGCCATGCTTCGGTTCCTGGGATGTCGCCATGAGCTATGTTTCGGTTGATGCAACGTGCTATCATTCATCGTGGTCCTTCAAATCAGCCTGCTGCCTGCGCTATATGAGCCACCCACCCTGCTCCCTCCTCTGCTGCTAACCATTTGTCTGTGTTCTGTTATATTTTGCAGAACTGGAGGCCAACCCTGACGATACAGATGATGATTCAGACAAGGATGAGCCTGAAGAGGAGAACATCGTTCAATCCCACCCTCCAGACCAAGAGCACGGGGGTGAGGGGGAAGGGATGGAGATGGCTGAAGGCCCCACTGTTTTACTGACTTTGGTGGAGGTGCAGGTGCCACCCATTGAGGTGCCAGTCCCTTCCATGGCTAGTGGTTTGAGTGTTGGTGGGACATGGTTTCCGAACATCCGAGGCTGCAAGGCCCAGTGATGTGGTGCAGCGAGGCACACCCAGGGCTCCAGTTACCGAGGCTGCGGATTCCAGTGGTGTGGATGCAGCGAGGCATACCCAGGACCCCGCCTTCCGAGGCTGCAAGCCCCAGTGGTGGGGTGCGAGCCACATCCGTGGGGAGGAGGGGGAAGGAGAGCTCGACCGCGCTCTCCTGAGGTACAGGATCTAACAGATGTGGCTCAGATGATGGCAATGAGTGGGGAGAGCATTGACCTTACGTGACCACTCCTGGACACCATCAGTGGGGTGGGTGAGGTAGCAGGACTGTCATGAGAAGTAACAGCAATCTCAAAAAATGGAACGATATCAGTGAACATCAGGGAGGGAATGTCAGATGATGCATACACGATCACTGAACATGAGGGAGGAAATATCACAGGTAGTTGAGAGTTTTGCTCAACATTAGGGAGGGAATGTTGCAGGTGGTTGATACATGAGGGATGGCATGTTGGAGTTAGCTGCTGCAATAAGGGAATATGCCCAGACCTCGAGTTTGGAGGATCAATTGCCAGATGACAGCAGCCTGCATGATTTGATCGGTCAATAACGGTGCTGGTTTGAACACGAGGGCAAAATGAGAGAAGAACATTGTATAGGCAAAACAGCCCAATAAAATGAAGTTGTGTTGGTAAGCAAGTAATTTCCCCCCCAAAAGCATTATAAATATATACTTAAAATAGGAACATCGTTCTCTTCTTACCTTTTGCTCCCAGATAACAATATACACCACACTGCAGAACCGAATCAGAATATACCTTCCACTGTTCACAAAAGAGAAAAACTAATTTAGCAGATTGCATACTTGGGAAAAAAAAAATATGCGACAGCTTTAATCTTTAAAAAGTAATAATTTAAAAGCAATGTTTCATGATTTCACTTATGGTGTTCCTTCAGCAGTATTAATAAGAGGATCGGTGAGGGTAGTTAAGGACTCACTTAACGTATGGAAAGAGACCGCGTGACCCGATACATAATTTTATAGTTAAGAGAGTAATTTTCAAAAATAACAAGGTAACAAAAGCCAGGATTTCCAATTCACTACAACAAGGCTTCAGAAACAGAGCATAGTGTATGGGGGGGGGGGGGGGGGGGGGGTAGAGAAAGAGATCGACTTTCTGGTAGCTTGGCTCAGTGGTAGTACTCACACCTCTGAGTCAGAGGGCCCAAGTTTCCACAGGATAAAAAATGGGCGCCCCTCCGAGCTGGGCGCCCGTTTTTCGCGCCTAAAACGGCGCCAGAAAAAAAAAAACGCGCTATTCTCGAGCGCTTTGCAGCTCCTTGTCTGTTTGGCGCGGCGCCCAGAGGGCGGAGCCTACACTCGCACCGATTGTAAGTGGGAGGGGGCGGGTACCAGCGGCGCAGTTTTTTTCCTGCCGGCAACGCTGCGCGTGCGCGTTGGAGCGTTCGCACACGCGCAGTGTGAAGGAAACATTGGCACTCGGCCATTTTTGTAGTTCTTTGTAGCTGTTTAATTTTTAAACATTTTTTAATAAAAGCACATTGCCATCAGCACTGAGGCTACCCTTCTCACTGTCTCCTTCCCCTCCCCACCCTCCACGGCAACAAACGGCAGTTTCCTCCCCCTCCCTCCCCTCCACGGCAACAAACCGCTGTCTCCTTCCCCTCCCTCCTCTCCGCGGCGGCAACAAACCGCTGTCTCCTTTCCTTCCCCTCCCTCCCCTCCGCGGCAACAAACCGCTGTCTCCTTTCCTTCCCCTCCCTCCCCTCCGCGGCAACAAACGGCGGTTTCCTCCCGCGGGAATGAACGATGGCTGAAGCACTTTCACACAGGTAGGAAGATGGTTTATTTAATCTTTTCTTTGTTTATAAATGTTTATTCAGGTTGGATTTATTTGTAGAAGTATAAATAAGGATTTATTGTAGAATTTAATGAGTTCCCTTCACCCCCCATCTCGTTCTGGACGTCTAATTTGTAACCTGCGCCTGATTTTTTAATGTGTAGAACAGGTTTTTTCAGTTCTACAAAAATCTTCACTTGCTCCATTCTAAGTTAGTTTGGAGTACGTTTTCACTGTGGAAACTTTCAAATCAGGCGTCAGTGGCCGGACACGCCCCCTTTTGAAGAAAAAATTCTGTTCCAAAGTAGAACTGTTCTACCTGACTAGAACTGCAGAAAAAAAAATGTGGAGAATTGCGATTTCTAAGATAGTCCGTTCTCCACCAGTTGCTCCTAAAAATCAGGTGCAAATCATGTGGAAACTTGGGCTCAGAGGGTTGTGGATTCAAATCCATTTTCCAGACTTGAGTGGATAAGCTAGGTTTACCCTTCACTGCAGGACTGAGCGAAGTGCTGCACTGTCGAAGGTGCCATCTTTTGGATGAGATGTTAAACCAAGATCCTTGCTGCCTGTTCAGGTGGGCCGAAAGGATCCATGGCACTATAAAGAAAAGCAGGGAAGATCTCCCAATGATCTGGTCAATACTTATCCCCCAACCAATGCTACCAAAACAGCTCGTCATTTATATCACTACTGTTTGCTGTATGCAAATTAGCTGCTGTGTTGGTCTACAGAACAGTGACTACACTTCAAAAAGTAATTAATTGGCTGTGAAGTGCTTTGGAACATCCTGAGGATGTGATAAGGCAATATTGCAAGTTATTTCTTCCAAAGGTAAATTCAAGAAATGCAGTATTAGTCAGTGATGTCCAAATAATATATCCTGGAACTTCAAATAACACTTGTAGAAAAGTGATGAAGGAAGATGAACACTGGCTGAGCAAGAAAGTGATTAGCTGTGATAAAATAGAGTCTCGGGGGGAGGGACCAAACAAAACACACAGCTAGAACGGTAAATTCACCACTTCCATGATCCTAGATCAAGTGGAGTGCAGGTTGGAGAATCAGAGTTGCATTCTCGTCGATCTCTCTCTGATCTGGACTATTTCGCGTGCTCAATTCCGAGTGCATGGGATTGTTGAAATTAAACGTGTATACCTGTATTATGTTTTGTTCCTAATTCCTGTTAAATTAGAAGATTCTGATGTATTTGGTTCAATTTCCAAATGGCTTGTGTTTATCACAGCTGCCATCCAATGCTCACTACTACTACAGTCCAAGCAATCAAGAGTATTAAAATTTCTTGGTGTGCGATCACACTGAAAGCATGCAGGTACAGCAGGCAGTAAAGAAGGCAAATGGCATGTTGGCCTTCATAGCGAGTGGATTTGAGCATAGGAGCAGGGTGGTCTTACTGCAGTTGTACAGGGCCTTGGTGAGGCCACATCTGGAATATTGTGTACAGTTTTGGTCTCCTAATCTGAGGAAGGACATTCTTGCTATTGAGGGAGTGCAGCGAAGGTTCACCAGACTGATTTCCGGGATGGCAGGACTGACATATGAAGACAGACTGGATCAACTAGGCTTATTTTCACTGGAATTTGGAAGAATGAGAGGAGATTTCATAGAAACATAAAATTCTGATGGGATTGGACAGGTTAGATGCAGGAAGAATGTTCCCGATGTTGGGATAGTCCAGAACCAGGGGTCACAGTCTAAGGGTAAGGGGTAAGCCATTTAAGGACTGAGATGAGGAGAAACTTCTTCACTCAGAGAATTGTGAACCTGTGGAATTCTCTACCACAGAAAGTTGCCGAGGCCAATTCATTAGATATATACAAAAGGGAGCTAGATGTGGCCCTTACAGCTACTCCTGCACCTATTTTCTATGTTTCTATGAATGGAGAGCTCTTGCCCATGCTGCTAAATTTCTATCCAGGCAATTCTTTTCTTGTTTGGCAACACCCTATGTTCTACTGCTTTAATCCCATAAAATCCTGCAATAGCATTTCTTCCAGATATGCAAGTTTTGACAAATAAACAGATGTTCAAAATAAAATGTTTCTTGTTTAAAAAGGGACATTGTGACAGTATTGCATAGATGCCTCTTGGACTACTACAGTTTTCCCCCTCAACATTTGTTTAGCAAACCCTATTTTCAAACATTGTCTTCATTGTGTTGAGGGATGTTGGCACTGGAGCGTAGCGCATAGTCCAATTTAGACATCCAATGCAGACACCAAGTTTCACTGGATACCTGAGCAGTTAGCTGCAGAGTAAAACTCCTCCTGCTTTGCCCCAATATTGTCCCTCAGTTCCAACCTCTGCCATCTTACTGCATCAGTATGACAATTTTCCATTTTCTGGAATAGGCCAGCCTGTGGCAGGAGAATGAGCTTGCCAAGTTAGCAGCTTTGCACTATTTGATCCGTGCCCAAAGAATTGGATTGAGAGTGGCCAAACTCATTGATGTAGGAGTGTTAGCCTGGGAAACGTTTTAAATTCAAGTATACCACAACAATAAAGAATGTGTTCCTTTATCTTAATGGTGTGCTTTGAACAAAATGCAGAAAGTACAGCTGCATTATTTTTCAGGATAAACTTTAAATGAAAAGCTATTCTGATTTATACATGATAAAATCTGTAATATAAGCATGCTACAAATTGTCATTCGGATTAAATGATTTACAGATGGTCAAACGTTGAATATGTACCTGCATGTGAATTGAGCCGAGCTGTAAAGGGAGCTTAAATGTTAATCCTTCCCCGGTTACTATTAGCAGGTGCGTGTTTAAGGTTACAGGTGTTCTCCCAGCTTTAAACTGTAGTGATAAGACGTGCCAGCAACCTGGGAAGAGTGTCACTGGACCAGTAAAATTTTGAATCTGAAAAATATTAAATACCTGATGAGTTGACAGCAACACATTTATATTTCACATCACTAGCCTGATATTTTGTTAGCTTTAATATTGTTTGTAACTTTTTGTTTTGCTGTAAAAAAAAAACACATTTTTCATACTTTTCCAAAAAGAGTGACCTTGAAATTGTTCCATGCAGCACCTGTATTTTGGGCACTACTTGATTATCAAGGTCCCAACGTGGTGTGTGGGAAGTGTGCGTACATTTCTGGTCAGGCGTGTGCCACCTACCGTATTGGACAAGGACAAAAAATGTGTCCTTTATTCAAGCCTGAAACAAGCATTAGGACCCTTGCATATACAAATAAGGGGCCCAATGCTTATTTGAGGCCTCCTCTCCAAGATTGATTTGCCCCAGACAGCCAGTGCCATAGGGAAACCAGGCCGAGGAATTGCCTGCTGGGCTCTACCAGGATAAGTAACTTAATTGATTATGGAGCCAGGAGAAGTGCTCCTCCCAACACCACATTAAAAAGGAACTGATAGCCGCCACCAAGCCCCACCTCCATTGCAGCTGCTCCTGGCCTCTCACCACCTCGAACCCCCGACCCTGGGACTCACTTCCCTGAGGGTTGCTGCAACGTTAGCAGCAGACCGATCTTGCACTCCTCTTCACTAATGGGTTATCACCTCGCTGAATTGAAATGAGGCCTAAGGCCCAATACTGAAGGAGCCTTGGGCCTCACCATTCAGGTGCAGGGAATGTGCTCAAGCAAAATTGCATGTACCCAAATGTTCAAATCCTTTCTTTAGACTCCCAGCAACATTCTAAAGAAGGTAGGCTGTAAATTCAATACCGTGTCACATGTACAGCACATCTGCTCAACAATCACTATTCTGAAGAACAATGCAGCTACATTCACATCAAATGAATTTTAGCACCTTCAGCAGTTTACACAGAAATCAGAAAATTAAAGCAACTTTACTGTCAACAAGTGTGCTGCTTCATCAAGTACATAAACATTGCTTATCAGGACTTTGAACTTGAAGTGATTTGTAAACCAGACTGTCCAGAATTCTGATCCGTGCCCTGGCTTGACTTGAAATGTGCTTGAAAAGTCATCTCCAAGGTTTCTAAATGAAGTAGAAAGACAGTAAATATCAGGAGAGAATTTTACAGTACAGGAGGCGGCCATTTGACCCATCAGAGCAGTCCCGGCTCTAAGCTATCCAATTAACAATTAATCCCGTTCACTTATTTACAAATATTTATCCACTCCCTTTTGAAAGGCATTATGTATTTTGCTTACACCACAGTTTCTGGCAGGATATCCCATGTACTAACCACCCTCTGTCTTAAAACCTTTTACCAAACCTCTTCCTTTGTGACCATATTTAATTCTTTGCCCTCTAGTTACCGATTTGCCAACTGGTGGCAATAGTTGTTTTTCCCCTACTTACCTCATAGAACCTCTTCATGATATTGAACGTGTGTTATATCTCCTTTTAACTTTTGCTGTTTTAATGATAATAGCTCTAATTTCTCTAAACTTTGCTCATAATACAAGCCTCTAATCCCTGGTATCACTTTAGTGAACCCCTTCTGCAACCTCTCTAGGGCCTTGCGATCTGGACAAATTGAAGACAAAATCTGGAAAATCAGGATCTGGCTAGAAATTGTTATATCTCAATATTCAACACCAGTGGGATTACAAAAGGCTATTTTACATGTACAATATGGAAACAATGCCAATTTGTGAAATTTCATGACCCTGAACTGCCTGAAATTTCCAATATGGATGGTAGCTTCTTAGGAATTCCCTCCCTAAACCTCTCCACCGATCTCTCCTCTGTTAAGATGCTCCTTAAAACCTAGCTCTTTACCAAGCTTTTGGTCACCTGTCCTAATGTCTCCTACTTGGCTCGGTGTCAATATTTTGTCCAATTACACTCCTGTGAAGCATCTTAGGATGTTTTACTACATTAAAGGCACTATATAAATACAAGTTGTTGTGGTTAAGCATACTCCAAAGTAGTTTCAGACTTCGTGAACATGAAATCAGAATTTGTGCGTAATAATCATCAAACCTTGTTTCATAAAATTTAAGGAATACTACCCTTTAATAGACTTATCATCTGGCAGTTATCTGAAAAATGCACACCTATGATCAAGTTTTTCGAGAAGTCTGATTATTGGGCTTTACGAGAGTACTCCCTTCACTAAAATAAAAGGAGCTGGGAAGAGCTTATGAGCAGGAAACGTCACATCACACTGGGATATGGCTATGGAAACAGGATTTCCAAGTTTGCAGAGGATACTAAAAGTGAAGGCAGAGTAAAGAATGAGAAATTATTCAATCAATGCAAAAGGATTTTGATTCTTTTCAGAAAATATGGCAAAGAAACACTTGGATTTATATAGCGCCTTTCACGACCTCAGGATGTCCCAAAGCACTTTACAGCTAAATTAAGTACTTTTGAAGTGTAGTCACTGTTGTAATGTAGGTCAATTTGTTCTCAGCAAACTCCCACAAGCAGCAATGGGATAATGATTAGATAGTCTGTTTTTGTGATATTGATTGAGGGATAAATATTGGCCAGGACACTGGGGATAACAAAATCTTTTACGTCCACCTGAGAGGGCAGACAAGGCCTCGGTTTAACGTCTCATCTGAAAGACGGCAAATGCAAGTCAATGAGACTAACAGTTTTCAAATGTTTCAAAGGGGGGGGGGTGGGGGAGGGGGAAGGAATGTCCTGCAAAATTCCTAAAATCTCATGCCAACAGGATTTTCTGAGAGAAGCATAAAATTGACCATACCGCCAGCCCCTTTCACACTAGCCCCCCACTCCCCCAAAGAACCTCTAGTTCAATATTACTCATAGGTTAATCTTGTAACCCAAGAAATACTTTAGAATATAACCCCGTGAACCTAGAGTAAATAATGCCACTTTAAAAAACTTATGATTTACAAAACCATGACAAGCTATTGAACTAAAAATTGTATGCATTAAATTGGGTTTCAGTTTCAAATTTAAACCATGTATTATATGACAGAAATCAATAGACAAGAGATTTGAACATTTCACTGCTCAGTGAACTCACCCTTCTGTTAGCTGCAGTGTAGGAGATGCTTTCAGTGCTAAGCTGCCTTTTACTACATACATCATCTCACCCGAACAATTTTCCACATCAACAGGCATAGGAGTTGCTGAAAAATAAAGTGCGAGCATTCGTCAAGAGTACTAAATGTTTACATCTTACATATATACAGAATCCACAGCTTAAACTCCATAAGGCATAAGATTTGAACCAACATATTATGAAATCTGCTGCTTTAAGTAGCACTTTAGTTTATGACAACCTTCAAACCACGAGTGAGAATTATGCTTTGTTGTGAGTGATCTTTCGACATTTTCTTTTTAAAAAGATAAAAATAGCCAGTTTCAACCACCTCCCCATCCCAGCCCATCTACCCCATAAACACTAGAGATTACATAGCTTTGCCAGGAAATTTACATTTAATGGCCATTTCAGTCAGTGCCTAAGCATTAAAATACATACCTTTACAAATAATAGAAGCAACCTTTGTCAAATTGGTCACAGATGTCTCCAGCAGCATTGGATCAAATTCAACAGTAACTGTGTCAGCTCTTGACAGAAGATGAATATTCTGTAAGGGATTAAAAAAATCATGTCCATTTAAGGTTTGTACTTGACAGGTATCGTAAGTATAGCCAGCGGGCAAGTATATATGATTTACGAGAATTAACTAACTTCAGGAGCTAACGAGCAAAACTATAGTGTGGGCACAGGTGCAATACCGCATCATTACAGAGCTGAAATCTTTAGAAAGTAATTTACCACAGTTGGGATATTCAGACAGTAACAATTAGCTAATTTATAGTAGTAAATGGGAGTTGTAACAACATATAACTGGGCTTCTGTTTTCCACAGCACACACTTCCATAAAACCCGATTCAAAATAAATTCTACCGTTGCAAAGCAAACTGGGTTTTCCTATTAGACAATATAAACTACAGCTTGAAAATTAAGTAAAACTTGAATATTGCCATTACAAAAGTATTTCTAAAAACGTACCTGAATATATAAAGATTTGCTCCCTGAATGCAAAAAGTACACAATATTTATTCGTTCACCTGCAAAAAAGGAAAATAAAAGTTACTACAAAGTACTTTAGAAGACTTACATTGACAGAAGCATCTTGTGCCTGAGAAAATCTCCAAGCGCTTCATAGAATTATTTTTGAGATGCAGTGAGTTTTTATAAGCACTGAAAATTATATATAAAGGTAACGCTTAAATGTCAAAGGCTAAATCTTGTAAAATTTGGCTATAGAAGTGACTAACTTTTATTTTAATATTCAAGTTAGAATGACCATGGCATATGTACTGCAACAAAATTTATATTAGAAGAAAAAAAATCTTCAACTACTTCACGTAAAATTTATTGTATGTGGGCTGCAGCTTTCTTGGATAGGGACGTGGAGGGAGGCAGGGAAAGACAGGCAAGATAAACAAACTCACCTGAGGTACTTTCTTTGATAACTGGCATATAAAGTACAAAAATATTTTCTAATAAATAGCTCTCTATTTTTTCAAATTCATTATAGCATTCTTCTGTGTTGAGAGAGAGCTTGACGTACAATACAAGCTTTTTATTCCTCAACAAGCAATATTTCTGTAACAAACAGTAAAGGCTTAAATCAGTGAAAAGTAATCTACGATTTCAAAATATCAAAACATAAACACATAAGATTTATTAGTTACCACAAGGTCAAACAAATGGAGAAGACAAGATAGGGAGTTAGCATAATGTTCAAAACATGCAAATTTAATATTCAGCCAATTAGTATCAACTCAAAGCAACTTGCTCCTACAAATGCAAACCCTTCTTGGAGAATTTCGATTTGGTGTTTAATAGAATTCACACAACAGCCGAGACCGTAAACAATTATTTTGCTTCGGTCTTAACAGTGGAAGACACAAAACCATGCCAAAAATTGCTGGTCACAGGAATGTGGAAAGGGAGGACCTTGAGATAATCACTATCACTAGGGGGGTAGTGCTGGACAGGCTAATGGGACTCAAGGTAGACAAGTCCCCTGGTCCTGATGAAATGCATCCCAGGGTATTAAAAGAGATGGCGGAAGTTATAGCAGATGCAGTCGTTATAATCTACCAAAATTCTCTGAACTCTGGGGAGGTACCAGCAGATTGGAAAGCAGCTAATGTAATGCCTCTGTTTAAAAAAGGGGGCAGACAAAAGGCAGGTAACTATAGGCCGGTTAGTTTAACATCTGTAGTGGGGAAAATGCTTGAAACTATTAAGAAATAGCGGGACATCTAAATAGGAATAGTGCAATCAAGCAGACGCAACATGGATTCATGAAGGGGAATCATGTTTAACTAATTTACTGGAATTCTTTTGAGGATATAACGAGCATGGTGGATAGAGGTGTACCGATGGATGTGGTGTATTTAGATTTCCAAAAGGCATTCGATAAGATGCCACACAAAAGGTTACTGCAGAAGATAAAGGTACGCGGAGTCAGACGAAATGTATTAGCATGGATCGAGAATTGGCTGGTTAACAGAAAGCAGAGAGTCGGGATAAATGGGTCCTTTTCGGGTTGGAAATCGGTGGTTAGTGGTGTGCCACAGGGATCGGTGCTGGGACCACAACTGTTTACAATATACATAGATGACCTGGAAGAGGGGACAGAGTGTAGTGTAACAAAATTTGCAGATGACACTAAGATTAGTGGAAAAGCAGGTTGTGTAGAGGACAGAGAGGCTGCAAAGAGATTTAGATAAGTTAAGCGAATGGGCTAAGGTTTGGCAGATGGAATACAATGTCGGAAAATGTGAGGTCATCCACCTTGGGAAAAAAAAACAGTAAAAGGGAATATTATTTGAATGGAGAGAAATTACAACATGCTGCGGTGCAGAGGGACCTGGGGGTCCTTGTGCATGAATCACAAAAAGTTAGTTTGCAGGTGCAGCAGGTAATCAGGAAGGCGAATGGAATGTTGGCCTTCATTGCGAGAGGGATGGAGTACAAAAGCAGGGAGGTCCTGCTGCAACTGTACAGGGTATTGATGAGGCCGCACCTGGAGTACTGCGTGCAGTTTTGGTCACCTTACTTAAGGAAGGATATACTAGCTTTGGAGGGGGTACAGAGACGATTCACTAGGCTGATATGGAGATGAGGGGGTTACCTTATGATGATAGATTGAGTAGACTGGGTCTTTACTCGGAGTTCAGAAGGATGAGGGGTGATCTTATAGAAACATTTAAAATAATGAAAGGGATAGACAAGATAGAGGCAGAGAGGTTGTTTCCACTGGTCGGGGAGACTAGAACTAGGGGGCACAGCCTCAAAATACGGGGGAGCCAATTTAAAACTAAGTTGAGATGGAATTTCTTCTCCAAGAGGGTTGTGAATCTGTGGAATTCTCTGCCCAAGGAAGCAGTTGAGGCTAGCTCATTGAATGTATTCAAATCACAGATAGATAGAATTTTAACCAATAAGGGAATTAAGGGTTATGGGGAGCGGGCGGGTAAGTGGAGCCGAGTCCACGGCCAGATCAGCCATGATCTTGTTGAGTGGCGGAGAAGGCTCGAGGGGCTAGATGGCCTACTCAGCTTCCTAATTCTTATGTTATGTTCTTATAACTTACAATCTCAGGGATGGACTTCAGGATAAATTCTTGATGTAAACTGGAAACTGTCAAAACAGTACTAATGAAAACTTCGCAAGTTAAATTTGCTGACCTGCACAAGTGCCTGCAGTGTATGCTAAAGGGGATACATTCTCCACTCTTTCTCTCCCAGTGTCCATGTGCCAGCTCTGACTTGGTGAACAGCAATGGCTGCCCTGCACGACACTAAGCAAATTATATTGTTGCGCGGTGGCGGAGGAAGAGGGGGCGGTTTCCGAGCCTTTCACCAAGTCAGGAAATCCTAAGCCATAACATTCCCTCAGTATCTTGCAGCAGAAGTAGTCACAGTAATCTACCTAGGTAGACCCAGGTGGTCAGTGGACAGAAGGAATTTCCCAACACAAATAATAGTGGGAAGGAAGGGAATTTCTAATTATCACCCGAGCGAGGATCTTGAAGCAAAAGTACAGGTCAGCATAACATGTAAAAAAAAGTATATAATTCTATAAAAACCTAAATACATAGTAAAAGACAGACAAATGTAAAATCGATTTTAGTAAAGCAATAGCATCTCAGGACAAAATGTAAATGACCTAAAATTAGACATATCACATTGGTCAACATATTAATGTTCCATTAAATAATTTCATTTTGCTCTTTATTCTAAACGGATCAACACCTCCCCAAAATAGCAGACAAAGTAATGTCAAACACATGAAGCATTTGTCTGCTAATAATGGAAATATGTACATTTAGTAACACCCCCCCATCGCTTGGGTGGCATCTCTCCTCCGCCCCCCCCCCGCCCCCCCATCATTTGGGTGGTCTCCTCTCTCTCTCTCTCTCGGCATCTCCCAGTAATGTATCCCATCACTTGGGTGGTATCTTCCAGGTGAGTATCTTTCCCCACACACTAGATACATGAATACATAAATAAAATCAAACAAATTGGATGCAGGGATGCTAGGCAATAATAATACTAATGAAGCACTGCCATTTGTCCATCTTTTATTTTGCATACCAGAGGAATTCTTCCCCTCTCCTTTGTTTCAGTAATGTCAGAATTAGATCATAGCAGCTACACTGACTGTGTGAACACAATGAGCCGCAACACTATGATCAGTGCCCGATGCAAGAGCTGCATATTTAGATTTTACAGATGCTATATATGTGTTTGAGCTCCCACCAAAGCTCCTCTCACCTCCAAGGGTATGATCTGAAGCTATGTTGCTGGGAGACATCAGGTGAAGATTAAATTTCTCCAAGGGGAGGTGGTGGTGAAGGGAGAAGAACAAAATTGAGAGAGATTGAATGGGGAGCCTCCAGCCAGCAGCTAATTTGCACAAAGCAAGGTCCCACAAACAGGAATATGAATGACCAGTTAATGTTTTTGGTAGTGTTGGTTGAGGGAGGAATGTTCGCCAGGGCAACAAGAGCACTCCCTGTTCTTTTTTGAAAAAATGACATGGGATCCTTTACATCCTACTGAATTCTGCGTCTCATCTAAAAGATAGCAGCTCCTGCATGTCCAGAGTGATGCACTGAAATGTCAGCCTAGATTATGTGCTCAGGTGCTAAACCCAAAATCTTGTGACTGAGATGAGTGTTACTAACTGAGCCAAACTAACACTTCACAGGGTGATGGATGGGGGAAAGGAGAAAATAAAAAAAGCAAATTGTTCAGGCAATTTATTATGTAATCTTTTACTACATGATCTACCACTTTGCGCATCCAGGGTTGAATTAAACCAGTTCAGCGTTCAAGGCAATGAAAAATAGAAAGAAAAAAATCTTGCAATTAAAATACATTAGTGAAATTAACCACCATTTCAACATGGAGATCAATTTTGTTTTATTGATTGACCATTCCACCCAAACCAAAATCCAACCACACAATTTATATTAAACATACATCACATAATGACATTACTTGTACTCAGGTCTTCCTTACCTGGAAATCTTTATAGCTCTGTAAAGGTAGAGCAAGTTCAAAACTCAGTTCTGATGGAGTGCAATTTGACTTTTTCTAAGCAAGCAAACAGATAAATGTGAAAACTTGGCAAGAACACTTTCTTCTATAGCACACAATTTTTAGTACAGCCTTAATGATGGTGATCTACAGTAAAAGTGTTTAGCAAACATACTGTCATCAATTTTGCAATTTTCCTTCGAGTTAACATTATCCCATCTTCAGTCTGCCTGACCTGAATGCCTCTGCTATGGAGATGGGTGGATGGCTCTATTTTAGTTTTGATGCACTAACCAATCTAGCCTACTAACATTTGCACAACTGCTATTACTCAGCTTTGTGAAGGAGAAAGAAAAGTCACTGAGCGGCTGCAGGACATTGAGGGGGGTGGGTTAACAGCCAGCGGTCGTGGTCCATATCGGTACCAATGACAGGTAGAAAGAAAGACGAGGTCCTGAAGGCAGATTTTAGGGAGCTAGGAAAGAGATTAATGAGCAGGACCTCAAAAAGTAGTATTCTCCAGATTATGCCCAGTGACACGCACAAGTGAGTACAGAAATAGAAGGATAAAGCAGATGAATGTGTGGGTAGAGAGATGGTGCAGGTGGGAGAGCTTTAGATTCCGGAGGCTTTGGGACTAGTTATGGGGGAGGTGTGACCTGTACAATCCGGATCAGCTGCACCTCAACAGGGCCGGGACCAATATCCTCCCAGGGAGATTTACTAGTGCTATCCGGGAGGGTTTAAACTAGCTGGGAACCCGAGCATAGATTCAGAAGGGAGAAAAGCAAAGTTGGAAATGGAAGGCAGTAAACTGGAAAGTGAGTTTGGAAGGCTATAAAACAGACAAAGGAGTTTGGCAGTGCTTAAATGGTATATAATGGTGTCAATTTATTTTTTTGTCTTGTAACACTTCTATGAAGCGCCTTGGGACGTTTAAAGTCGCTATATAAATACAAGTTGTTGTTGCTGTTGTATACATCAATGCAAGAAGTCTAGTTAATAAGGCAGATGAGCCGAGGACACAGATTGACATGTGGAAGTATAATACAGGAATCACAGCTATTACTTAAACATGGCTGAAAGAGCAGGAATGGCAGCTCAACAATCCTAGTTGCAGGGTTTTCAGACAAGAGAGGGATTTTTAAAAAAGGGGGAGGGGCTGCAATATTAGTTAAAGAAATAATTACAGCTGTGAGGTTGGAGGGATCAAATGAGGCCATACGGGTTTAACTGAAGGACAAAAAAGGGGCAATTACACTGCTGGGAATGTACTATAGACCCCCAAATAGTCAGAGGGAGATAGAAGAGCAAATATGTAGGCAAATAACTGCAAAAACAATAGGGCAGTAATGGTAGGGGATTTCAACTACGCCAACATTAACTGGGATAGAATCGGTGTAAAAAAGGTAAGTAATTCAGGATTCTTAAAATGCTTCAACTTTTTTAGCCACTACATAGCAAGCTAACAAGAGGGGGCAGGTCTAGACTTAGTTTTAGGGAATGAAGCTGGGCAAGTGGAAGTATCAGTGGGAGAATGTTTTATTGGTAGCGATCATAATTCAGTTAGATTTAGCATAGTTAAAGAAAAGGATAAAGATAGACCAGGAGTAAAATTTCGATTAGGGAAAGGCCAATTGTACAAACAGAGATGTGATTTAGCAAAAATGGACTGGAAACAGCTACTGGAAGGTAAATCAGTGTCAGGAGTGGGCGGCAATAAAGGAGGCAATAGTGAAGGTTCAGAGCAAATATGTTCCCACAAAGGAAAAGGGAGAGTCTCATAAATCTAGAGCCCCATGGATGTCTAGGGACATACAGGGTAGAATAAGGCAAAAAAAAGGGAAGTTTGTGTCAGATACTGAGAGCTAAATACTGCAGAAAGCCAAGAGGAATATAGCAAGTACAGAGGTGAAATTAAAAAGGAAATTAGGAAAGCAGAGGCATGAAAAAATATTGGCAAGTAAAATCAAAGAATGAAGAACAAGAGGATAACTAAAGAGTAGGACCTATTAGAGACCACAACATAACCTGTGTGTGGAGGAGGAAGACACAAGTATGGTTCTTAATGAATACTTTACATCTGTCTTCACAAAAGAGAGGGACGATGCAGACAGTGTAGTTGAGGAGGAATGTGAAATATTAGATGAGATAAACAGAGAGGAAGTATTAAGGAGTTTACCATCTTCAAAAGTAGATAAATCTCCAAGCCTGGATGTAATGTATTCCAGGCTGTTAAGAGAAGCAAGGGAGGAAAGAGAGGTTCTGACCATCATTTTTTAATCCTCTCTGGCTACAGGTATGGTGCTGAAGGACTGATAACGTTGTACCTTTGTATAAAAAGGGAGAAAGGGATAGACTGAGTAATTACAGGCCAGTCAGCCTAACCTCAGTGGTGTGGAAATTATTGGAACAAATTCTGACGGACTCTATTAATCGTCATTTAGAAAGGCACGGATTAATCAAGGACCGTCAACATGGATTAGTTACGGGAAGGTTGTGTCTGACTAACAGGAGTGAATTTTAAGAGGTAATAAGGAGGCTTGATGAGGCGAGTGCATTTGATGTAGTCTACCAAGGTTCCACACTGCAGGCTGTCAGAAAAGTAAAAGCCCGTGGGATCCAAAGAAAAGTGGTAAGTTGGATCCAAAATTGGCACAGTGGCAGGAAGCAAACAGTAATGGTCGACGGATGTTTTTGTGACTGGAAAGTTGTTTCCAGTGGGGTTCCGCAGGGCTCAGTACTGGGTCCCTTTCTTTTTGCGGTATACATCAATGATTTAGACTTCAATGTAGGGGACATGATTAAGACGTTTGCAGATGATACAAAAATTGCCCATGCAGTCGATAGTCAGGAAGAATGTTGTAGACTGTAGAAACATATCAATAGATTGGTCAGGTGGGCAGAAAAGTGGCAAATGGAATTCAATCCGGAGAAATGTGAGGTAATGCATTTGGAGAGGGCTAATAAAGTAAGGGAATACACAAAAAATGGTAGGTTATCGAGAAGTGTAGAGGAACAGAGGGACCTTGGAGTGCATGTCCACAGATCCCTGAAGGTAGCAGGACAGGTGGTTAAGAAGGCATACGGGATACTTTCCTACTTTCCTTTATTAGTCAAGGCACTACATTCAAGAGCAGGGAAGTTATTCTTGATCTATATAAAACACTACATAGGCCACAGTTAGAGCACGGAGTACAGTTCTGGTCATCACATTACAGGAAAGATGTGATTGCACTACAGAGGGGTAAAGAGGAGATTTGCAAGGATGTTAGAATCATAGAAATTTACAGCACAGAAGGATTCCATTTCGGCCCATCGGGTCCATGCCGGCCGACAAAGAGCTATCCAGCTTAATCCCACTTACCAGTTCTTGGTCTGTAGCCTGCAGGTTACAGCACATCAAGTGCACATCCAAGTCCTTTTTAAATGCAGTGAGGGTTTCTGCCCTACCACCCTTTCAGGCAGTGAGTTCCAGACCCCATCACCCTCTGGGTGAAATAATTTCCACTCTAAACCTCCTACCAATTACTTTAAATGTATACCCGCCCCCCTGGTTGTTGACCCCTCTGTCCACTCTATCTAGGCCCCTCATAATTGTATACACTTCAATAAGGTCTCCCCTCAGCCTTTGCTGTTCCAAAGAAAATAACCCCAGCCTATCCAATCTTTCCTCAGCTAAAATTCTCCATTACAGGCACCTCACGTTCTCCTCCTTGAATGCCTCCCACTGCTGACACTGATTTACCTTCAAGTAGCTGTTTCCCGTCCACTTTGTCTAAATCACATCTCAGCTTAGTAAAATCGGCTTTTTCCCAATTGAGAACCGTTATTCCTTTTCCGTAACTACCCTAAATCTAACTGGATTATGATCAACACCAAAATGCTCTCCCACTTATACCCCTTCCACCTGCCCAGCTTCATTCCCTTAAACTAAGTCCAGAAACACCCACTCCCTGGTTGAGCTTGCTACATACTGGCTAAAAAAATTCTCCTGAATGCCTTTTATTCTGCACCCTCTATCTTTCACACTAATACTATCCCAGTTATTAGGGTAGTTGAAATCCCCTATTACTGCCCTATAGTTTTTGCACTTCTCAGAAATGTGCTTATATATTTGTTCTTCCATCACCCTTAGACTGTTTGGGGGTCTGTAGTACACTCCCAGCAGTGTGATTGCCCCTTTTTTTTCTTCAGTTCAACCCATAGGGCTTCATTTGATGAACCTTTTAATATATCATCCCTCC
Source organism: Pristiophorus japonicus (assembly GCF_044704955.1). Taxonomy (NCBI): domain Eukaryota; kingdom Metazoa; phylum Chordata; class Chondrichthyes; family Pristiophoridae; genus Pristiophorus; species Pristiophorus japonicus. The sequence goes on from NC_091978.1 coordinate 278,504,948, forward strand.
TCACATCTGTAATTGTTTATTTAATTAATACTGCGACCTGCCCTCCTTTTATCCGCCTCTCTATCCAGTCTGAAAATCCTGTGACCAGGAAAGTTGAGCTGCCATTCCTGCCCTTCTTTCAGCCATGTCTCAGTAATAGCTATATGTTACCAGGACTGGAGAATTTTAGCTATAAGGAAAGATTAGATAGGCTTTGAGGTGTACAAAATTATGAGGGGATAGAGTAGATAGGAAGGATCTATTTCCCCCAGCACAGAGGTTAATAATCAGGGGGCATAGATTTAAAGTAATTGGTAGAAGGATTAGAGGGGAGTTGAGAACTTTTTCCACCCAGAGGGTGCTGAGGGTCTGGAACACACTACCTGAAACAGTGGTAGAGGCAGAAACACTCATCATATTTAAAAAGAAGTGCCGTAACCTGCAAGGCCACGGATCAAGAGTTGGAAAGTGGGATTAGCCTGGATAGCTCTTTCAGCCAGCAGAGATATGATGGGTTGAAAGGCCTCTTTCTGTACTGCAATTTCTACAATTTTATGGAAAAAAAGTGTGACAATTGTTTGCAACTGAGACAGGTGATCTGAGATTCAGCAAGAACTTGTATTTATATAGTGCCTTTAACGTAGTAAAACTTCCCAAGGCACGTCACAGGAGTATTACAAGACAAAAAAATGGCACCGAGCCATACAAGGAGAAATTAGGGCAGATGAGGCAAGTTTTACAGAGATTCTAAAAGGAGCAAAGAGCTCGAGAGGCAGAGAGGTTCAGGCAGGGAATTCCAGAGCTTAGGGCCTAGGCAACAGAAGGCATGGCCACCATTGGTTGAGCGATTATAATCAGGGATGCTCAAGAGGGCAGATACCTCGGGGATTGTGGGGCTGAAGGAGACTGCAGAGATATGGAGGGGCGAGGCCATGGAGGTATTTGAAAACAAGGGTGAAAATTTTGAAATCGAGGCATTGCTTAACCAGAACCAATGTAGGTCAGCGAGTACAGGAGTGATAGGTGAACGAGACTTGGTGTAAGTTAGGACATGTCAGAGCCATCTAGCACCTTTCTGAAGAACCACTGGCAGAATGGATAAAATTTCAAACTTGTAAAGATGGGATCCTAAAGAGACATAACAGTGCACCCTAAGTGGCATGATTTAAATCTGATTTTGAACAGTTCTGCTGGAGGCACAAAACCGTGCAGTGGGCACATATGGGTCACAAAAATGAGCTGATCCACAGAGCTATGCATCGCCTCCAGGTTAATCTGCAGACTACTTTCATCACAGGGACAGCTCTCCTTGCAGCTTTTTTGGCATCAGACCTTTCAAAGTCACCGCTGGTAACGTGTCAAATTATCCAGTCTGCTTTCTATAGATGCCCTAAGCAAGCGACTGATGCACTATTTTTCAAAAGGTACTTTCATAAATTCCCCTGTAGAAAGCAGGCAACAGCTGGACATGGCACAGACATTCTAACAAGTGGCAGGGTTCCCAAGAGTACCAGGTATGTTAGATGGCATTCAATGGGGCATCAGGCACAACCTATTAATGCTCAAGAGTTGCCAGACCACAGATACAGGGAGACTGGTTAGATGGCTGGTAGAGATCAGCTGCAATGCTCAGATAACCTCCATTCCCACCCTCTTCCCCTCCCCAAGAAATTTCTGAACAGCATCTTAACACAAGTACGAGACACACACATCATCTGGAATTACTATGGAGCAAACCACCAATATACTGAAGGAAGGTTTCTACTGTCTGGATTGCTCAGGCCAGCTCCTGCTTATATAGCTTCGGCAAAGCATCAAAATTCATCAATGTCTATGCCATGTTGCACAACTTTTACCAGACAAAGATAAGTCAGCCTATAGCAACACCTCCAGGGAAATTTCATAAAATAGGAGGTATTCACCCTTTTGCCCATATTTTTTTTTAATTTGGTTTGTTGTACCAGCAGGAAGCAAATTATCCTTTTGTCTTTAGCACTTGGACAAAGTAATCTCCCCTTTAATGGTAAGAACATAAGAATTAGGAACAGGAGTAGGCCATCTAGCCCCTCGAGTCTGCTCCGCCATTCAATAAGATCATGGCTGATCTGGTCGTGGACTCAGCTCCACTTACCCGCCCTCTCCCCGTAACCCTTAATGCTTAAAAATCTATCTATCTTTGACTTGAAAACATTCAATGAGCCAGTCTCAACTGCTTCCCTGGGCAGAGAATTCCACAGATTCACAACCCTCTGGGAGAAGAAATTCTTTCTCAACTGGTTTTAAATTGGCTCCTCCGTATTTTGAGGCTGTGCCCCCTAGTTCTAGTCTCCCCCACCAATGGAAACAACCTCTCTGCCTCTATCTTGTCTATCCCTTTCATGATTTTAAATTTTTCTATAAGATCACACCTCATCCTTCTGAACTCCAAGGAGTAAAGACCCAGTCTACTCAATCTATCATCATAAGGTAACCCCCTCATTTCTCGAATCAGCCTAGTGAATCGTCTCTGTACCCCTTCCAAAGCTAGTATATCCTTCCTTAAGTAAGGTGACCAAAACTGCACGCAGTACTCCAGGTGCGGCCTTACCAATACCTTATACAGTTGCAGCAACACCTCCCTGCTTTTGTACTCCATCCCTTTCGCAATGAAGGCCAACATTCCATTTGCCTTCCTGATTACCTGCTGCACCTGCAAACTAACCTTTTGGGATTTAGATCGGGGGGCACGGTTTAATGTTTTTTGTTTACTCCTAAAAGAGTTTCATGCACAAGGACCCCCAGGTCCCTCTGCACCACAGCATGTTGTAATTTCTCTCCATTCAAATAATATTCCCTTTTACTGTTTTTTTTCCCCAAGGTGGATGACCTCACACTTTCCGACATTGTATTCCATCTGCCAAACCTTAGCCCATTCGCTTAACCTATCCAAATCTCCTTGCAGCCTCTCCAAGTCCTCTACACAACCCGCTTTCCCACTAATCTTAGTGTCATCTGCAAATTTTGTTGCACTACACTCTGTCCCCTCCTCTAGGTCATCTATGTATATTGTAAACAGTTGTGGTCCCAGCACTGATCCCTGTGGCATACCACTAACCACTGATTTCCAACCGGAAAAGGACCCATTTATCCCGACTCTCTGCTTTCTGTTCGCCAGCCAATTCTCTATCCATGCTAATACATTTCCTCTGACTCCACGTACCTTTATCTTCTGCAGTAACCTTTTGTGTGGCACCTTATCGAATGCCTTTTGGAAATCTAAATACACCACATCCATCGGTACACCTCTATCCACCATGCTCGTTATATCCTCAAAGAATTCCAGTAAGTTAGTTAAACATGATTTCCCTTTCATGAATCCATGCTGCGTCTGCTTGATTGCACTATTCCTATCCAGATGTCCCGCTATTTCTTCCTTAATGATAGTTTCAAGCATTTTCCCCACTACAGATGTTAAACTAACCGGTCTATAGTTACCTGCCTTTTGCCTGCCCCCTTTTTTTTTTTTTTTAAACAGAGGCGTTACATTAGCTGCTCTCCAATCCGCTGGTACCTCCCCAGAGTCCAGAGAATTTTGGTAGATTATAACAAATGCATCTGCTATAACTTCCGCCATCTCTTTTAATACCCTGGGATGCATTTCATCAGGACCAGGGGACTTGTCTACCTTCAGTCCCATTAGTCTGTCCAGCACTACCTCCCTAGTGATAGTGATCATCGCAAGGTCCTCCCTTCCCACATTCCTATGACCAGCAATTTTTGGCATGGTTTTTGTGTCTTCCACTGTGAAGACGGAAGCAAAATAATTGTTTACGGTCTCAGCCATTTCCACATTTCCCATTATTAAATCCCCCTTTTCATCTTCTAAGGGACCAACATTTACTTTAGTCACTCTTTTCCGTTTTATATATCTGTAAAAGCTTTTACTATCTGTTTTTATGTTTTGCGCAAATTTACCTTCGTAATCTATCTTCCCTTTCTTTATTGCTTTTTTAGTCATTCTTTGCTGTTGCTTAAAATCTTCCCAATCCTCTAGTTTCCCACTAACCTTGGCCACCTTAAGCAGCAGCCCTTTAACAGCTGCTCAATTGCCCAATTCCCTGCCCCAACTCATGGTGTTGCTGGCTGGCTCCGTGTCCTACTGTGCTTGTACGGATATTAAATGGAAAAAAAAAAGAGATCAGCCTTACCAAATTAAACAAAGGCAGACCCACCCACCCCCAATCACCAAATAAATTGCACGGGGTGTGGGGGGGGGAAGAAGATCTAATTCCACCAGAGGGTAAACTAGCACTTTCATTATCAAAGAAGAACTTCAATAAGGAGTAGACAAAATAAATAATATACAACCAAAGATTTATCCTAATGCTTTTGATTTAGCTTCTACAAAATTATTCAAGGTTTCAACAGCCTTCAAATAGTACATGTGCACCAACCTGATATGTTAACTGAACATTTTGGATATATGGAAAAAATATGAGTTTGTCAGCTGAGTAACGTTGATCATCTATAACCACCTGGGCACTGGAACCTCCAACACCAAACATCTTTTTTTATTAAAAAAAAGAGAAAGAAAAAGGATATTAAGCAATATACCAAATGCCGATTCACAAATATACAAGTGTGATTTCCCTTCACTCAGCTTACTCTCTACTACTGCTACTACTACATTTAGAAAAAAATAGCTATTTACTTTATTGAAAAAAGATGGATCAACCTGCTTGCCAGGATATATAAAATCTGAGGATACATTCACTAAATTTTAAACAAAACAAGGGATGTCCTGAGAGACCAACTTAAAAGTAGTTAAAGAAATTAATCTCACCGGTTAGCCAAGTTTGTGCATTCAATTGTTTAAAATGAGAATATCGTGGATAACATAAATGCAACTCTTCTCTTTCCTTCATTTTTTTAATATATTGGCTATTTAAATGAGCAGTTTGAAGTATTATTAAATAAACTAACACCCTCTCTTCACCCCCCACCAAAATTTCTTCCCTCCTCTCCCAAAGTCGGCAACTCATACAGGGTACAGTTCCTATAAACAGCCATCCTCTAGCACCTCACTTAATATGACCACTCTTTACACATCAACTTAAATGGCAAATAAATATTCCTTCATGGAAATACCAGTTTCATCTGCATGTCTCAACACCACTTAAACCCATTTAACCGAGTGCCCTGAATTATCCAGTTGTGAGAATGAGAAATGAAATTACGGTGCATTTAAAATAATTAGAATATGCAGCAGTATCACTTTACGTATATAATCTTTCATTTATCAACATATCAATTCAACAAATACAAAAATCAGTACAGAAAAAAAAAAAGTGTTGGGCGGGGGGGGGGGGGAGAAAGAGAAAGAGAGAAAGAGCGAGGATTAAAGATCATGAGCAACTGAGTCTCAATGAGCAAATTTGGCAAATAGCCGCCAACAGGTACAAGTGATGAAGGCCAGAACTCCCACATGAAACCTAAACTACATTTACCAACAGACTTGTACATAGACTCCATTACGCTGAAGTAAAGTTAGTGGATTATCCAGGTCTTCATCTGCCCACAATTTTGCTTCCTAATAGCCTCCTCACTACAGTAAAATACTGCACTTTCAACCACAGTACAAATTGAGCACAAAGTATGCACAATTTTATTTGTTAAGTATTACAATACTGTACAATACAGCAGATCCACATGTACCTAGTGTGCACTTTGCAAGGGGATTGTCAGATAATGGACTCTAGAATTATGCCCATATACCAACCTGATATGAAAGAATCCCATGGGTAGAAGTATTTATAAATAAAGAATTCTGTACATTGCCTTCTTCTGTGGGTAGAAAGACAATTCTAAAGAGAATGTTCCCTCCTGCTGGAATTACCTGAAGAGGAGAGAGAAATGTTAAAAGTTCTCAAGGATAATCATGTCTCCTTTGCACATCAGTCACAATTAATATGGTTTTGCCATACCTGCAACTGTTAATAATGTTAACATAGCAGAACCAAACTTCCCCGACCCCCACACAAACTTCCCCGACCCCCCCACACAAACTTCCCCGACCCCCACACAAACTTCCCCGACCCCCACACAAACTTCCCCGACCCCCACACAAACTTCCCCGACCCCCACACAAACTTCCCCGACCCCCACACACAAACTTCCCCGACCCCCACACACAAACTTCCCCGACCCCCACACACAAACTTCCCCGACCCCCACACAAACTTCCCCGACCCCCACACAAACTTCCCCGACCCCCACACACAAACTTCCCCGACCCCCACACAAACTTCCCCGACCCCCACACAAACTTCCCCGACCCCCCCACACAAACTTCCCCGACCCCCCCACACAAACTTCCCCGACCCCCCCACACAAACTTCCCCGACCCCCCCACACAAACTTCCCCGACCCCCACACACAAACTTCCCCGACCCCCACACACAAACTTCCCCGACCCCCACACAAACTTCCCCGACCCCCACACACAAACTTCCCCGACCCCCACACAAACTTCCCCGACCCCCACACAAACTTCCCCGACCCCCACACAAACTTCCCCGACCCCCACACAAACTTCCCCGACCCCCACACAAACTTCCGACCCCCACACAAACTTCCCCGACCCCCACACAAACTTCCCCGACCCCCACACAAACTTCCCCGACCCCCACACAAACTTCCCCGACCCACACACAAACTTCCCCGACCCACACACAAACTTCCCCGACCCACACACAAACTTCCCCGACCCACACACACAAACTTCCCCGACCCACACACACAAACTTCCCCGACCCCCAGACCAAGAACATGGGGCGAGGGGGAGAGACTGGAGCTGGATGAAGCTCCCACTGTTGTACTGACTTTGGAGGAGGTGCCGCTCATTACGGTGACAGCCCCTTCCGTGACTCGTGGTTTGAGTGTTGCTGGGACATTCCATGGTTTCCCACCTTTCGAGGTTGCGGGTCCCAGTGGCGTGGTGCAGCGAGGCACACCCAGGGCCCCACCTTCCGAGGCTGCGAGTCCCAGTGGTGGGGTGCAGTGAGGCACACCCGTGGGGAGGAGGGGGAAGGAGAGCTCGACCGCGCTCTCCTGAGGTGCAGGATCTAACAGATGTGGTTCACATGATGTCATTGAGTGCGGAGAGCATTAACCTTACCCGATCACTCCTGGACGCCATCAGTGGGGTGAGTGAAGAGGTAGCGGGACTGTCGGGAGAAGTAACAGCAATGACACGAGAAGTGGGAACTATGTTCGGGACCATCAGTGAGGGAATAGTGACCATGAGGTAGGAATGTCAGAGGTAGCTGATGCGCTGTCAGTGACCATCAGAGAGGGAATGTCAGAGGTAGTGCAAACACTGTCACTGACCATGAGGGAGGGAATGTTGCAGGTTGTTGACACAGTGTCAGGGCGTATGAGGGACGGCATGGTGGAGTTAGCTGCTGCAATAAGGGAACAAGTCCAGACCCCGCGTCCATTGACAGAATCAACCGTCAGTGTCACTCCCACACCAGCCTTTGAAGAGCCCAAAGCCAGGCCCTCCAACTTCTAACCGACCCCCGCCCCCGAACAGGCGCACAGTACCCAAGATCCAAGATCTTAGAAGGAATAAGTTTGGCATCAAGCCCAGAAACACTGCGGCGCCAAGCGGACGGGCAGTCTTAGAATAAGGTGGAAGAGAGATGGGTGCAGCCTTTCTTTGCTGCTGCTGCTGTTATTATTGTTGTTACGGTTTTCAAATTAAAAGTTTTTTGTAACTTATGTAAATTTACAAGTTTAAAAGTTTGTAAGTGATCTTAGAGAGTGATCTTAAAGTTTGATACAAGAATAATTTTATTAAAGTGCAAAAGAACTGTGTTAAACTTTTGTTATTTTACATTAAAACTGAATCATTTCCATTATTTGCTCCATTCTTAACGTTTGGAACTCAAGAATCACCCAAGGTCTCCTCTCTTTCTCTTCTCCCACACCCCCCCCCCACCCCTCCCACTAATTGCAGTCTTGTGACTTCTCCCCTTCTCTCTCTCCACCACCCCTCACCCCCGTACTCATTGCAGTCTGCAGAAGCCTTCCGATCAGCACTTCGCTTACACACTCTCTCATACACCTCCTTCTCCTTCCCCTCCGGGCTTGTTTTCTAGCCGAGCCCCGAGACTGTGACCGATTCTGCCGGCCAAAGATACGACCCTCCAGCCCTGCTTTAAGATGTTCCGCGGTGGCATGTGAGTAAGTAAAAAGAGAAAACTTATGAAATCCAACAAACTTCCATTTACTACGTTGACAAAGTTCAATTTTTTTTTTTTTAAACCTATTATTGACTTTTAGTGTTCTTGACTCCCTCCAAAATCTTCGATTAAAAACAATGGCGTCTTTCAGCGCCGATTTGTCAATGTGCGCTGGTTTTCTTAAGTGCCCAGAAGGTTTTTCGGGAGTGGCCAGATACGCCGACCTAGAGGAATAATTTTGGGCCCCAACTGCAAAAAAATTATAAAAACTGGCGCAGACATGAGGGAGCGTCAAAAAAAAACTGGCCTAGAAAAATCGTAACTAAGGTCAGTTATGTCGGCGCAGATCGCAAGGGGAAACTTTGAAAAAAATAACTACACCAAAAAAAATGACGTGCGCCAAAAAAACGGCATAAATGAACAGGGAAAATTGAGCCCATAATCCTAGAACATAAAATAATTTGCCATGTGAATAATAATTCTGTGATTGACCAAATTAAACCACATTAAATGGTTAATACTATAATATAGAATTTAGAGGCAACATGGAGAAACCATAACTCGAAAGAAATGACAAAACAAAAATCAATTAGATTCTTTACAATTAAAATATCTTGGTGTGTGGATATGAATGCAAGGGAAATTAAGGGAAGGCAAGGAACATGGAAACCTAGTAATGCAATTAATTGAATAATGCATGTCCACAATTCTTCATATCGATACCAATTTTAGCCAGGCCATCAAGGGAAAAAAAGTCAACCATGATTTTGCTTGTATAACTCCAAGCAGCGGGATAAAAAAAAAAGTAGTAGAAGGAGATTGTTAACAGTTTATGGTGAAAGCTTTCTTATCTGAGTATGCCAGAACGATGATGGGGGAGAAAAATTCCTGCTCCTGATGACTATTGATTAGCCATTCATGGAAAGTGCACCTACGTGAACCTCAATTGAGGACAGAATTAGATCCTTTATCTCCATCATATGCATATTTGAGAAGCTCCCAAGCCTCGATCAATGGAACGAGCCATTAGAAAGCTTCCTGGCAATTGCTTTACGCAACTGATATCAGGAACTCAGGTGTGTGCGGGGTGAACATCTAAACCATTTCCATCTTACTGGTCCATGAAGAGCTTCACAACATGCATTGAATAGGACAATAGGCTTGTATCACAATTATGTATTACTGCAATGGGATACATCTAGCACCATCTTCACCGAAAACTATTTGAAAGTACGTAAAAATGTTAGGTACTAATCAAAAGCTTAATCCATTTTTGCAACTCTTCACAGAATAAAACAAAATTGCAAGCTGCTTGTGATGATTTAAAATAATCTATTTCATGCTTACCTGCTATGTATCTCTATGTTAGACACTGAAGACCCAAAGAATAGGAATAGGCTATACTGCTAACTTTTGGCCCACAAAAACTGCAAAGCAGCAAACAAACTATGTACTTAATACTAATGGGAGAATGCAAGGAAGGCAATCTTGTCATATCATTAACTATTCAATAATTCTTAGTAACACCAGACCATCTAAACTTCTCATGCTATCCGACACACAGATCACTCTGAATGTTATCGTACAAGAAAAATAAATGAACTCGCATACAAGCCACACTTTCACCGTAAACTGATTTTTTTTTTTTAATTAAAAACTGCAGTCTGTAGTGAGAGTTAATTAAAAATTAGCAGCTCCTTTAAACCATACATATAAATCTCAATAAGCCTTCAATATCACGGAAAATTCTAAAAATAGTTTTAACTATTCAACATCACTAGTCATTTTTTGGTTAACGAACAGTTCATGAATGAGTAAGCATCAATATATATATTAATTCTCATATCAAAACACTGGCAATCGAAAGTTACAGGGGTATCGCCTTTTGCTTAAGCTGACTATCAGCAGGATTGTGAATACTTACCATGCTATCTACAGGAGGTACATGGAAATGTCTACTCAATGTAAACACTGAAACCAGTGTGACTGGCAACTCCCAGCTAGGATTCTGTATGAAAAACTCTTCAACCCTTGCCTGCCCCAATGGCCTAGAGACAAGAGAAGAAAAAACAAAAGAAACTGATTAAAGTTAGGTATTTGGTCTCGCATACAGCAATAAGATGCAAGTATTGAAACAATACATCAAAATATTCAGTTACCTGCCGCATTTCTCTACATTACAACAGTATTTACACTCAAGTACTTCACTGGCTGTAAAGTGCTTTGGGACATTTGAGAGTCATGAAAGGTACCATATCAATACAATGTTTTAGTCTGAATTTACCAGGGTCCATAGCACTACTAAAAATGAAAACCTGAAGCAGTTAAGGTATGAAATTATTTCCCCCCCCCCCCCCCCCCCCCCCCCCCAACATAACATCCTGATTTGTTACATAAAGACATCATTTTTTTTAATAATGTTGAACCAAGAAAAACAAGCCTAGCTTTATAGTCCTTTACTGCAGACTCACTAGATTAGGAGAAATTCCAAGAGTCCACAGACTTTTCTTCAAAAACAAACTCCAGGAGGACAGGCTCCAGAAGGGGGAAAGCAGCCACCATATTTAGTAAATAACAAGACCAATAGTTACAACACACATTGACTAGCATTTAAAAAATTCCATCCATTTCAAAATTATAGTATCACTGACACTCTCCACCCTCTGTTCATAAACACTAACTTGATCAGGTAGGTTATGAAAATGGTTGCAGTGTTTGACAGCCACGTTTCTATTCTTCCCCCTTCAAAAGAAAAACTTCTCTCAAATATAATGTCACTTTAAAGCTTACTATCTTGAAAAAAAAAAAGATCTTCCAGAGATCGTGCCATACAGAGTATAAAATTGTCAAAGAGGAGCAGGTGGAGCACAGCGTAAGACATGGATCACATCAGTAGGTCATCCATACATTTCAAGCAGTGAGCTTGGGACATAATTCACACCAGTGCATCACCCCCACACTTGAAGCAGAGTGTGGAACATAGTTCACACGTGTGTCTCCCCAAGTTGTAGTTCCTGATTTCAGCACAAAGAAAAAAATATCCCAGCATCATCCTGAGCTGCCTCATGGCCACAACCTAACAATGGTAGACGGTTAGATAAAAATAAAATGCACAAAGTGGATCAGCCAGCCATTGTACAGCCAGTCCGATTGATATCAACGGAATGAAAATCAGGTGAGATCTACAACAGGCAGGTGACTCGCTCCACTAGATTACCACCCAGGCACCGAAGTGGAAAATGCGCCCCCACCCACCGAGGTCATAAAAGGCTTGTTGTATCAAGTACGTAATTATAATTGCATTCTGCCAGGCTTCATTGTTTTTTTAATGATCTGAAACAATCTCAGGGGAGTTACAAAGCACAGGAAAAATAGCAGTATAATAGTTTTCAAATCCTCTCATACAGACAAGATTGTTGACATTAAAAAAAGAACTTGCATTTATATAGTACATTTCACATTCTCGGAATGGCCCAAACCATTTCATAGCCAATTAAATACTTTAGAAGTGTAATCACAGCTGTAATGTAGGCAAAAACTGAATCCAACTTGTGCACATCAAAGTCCCACAAACAATGAGACAGATAACCAGATAATCGGTTTTAGGTGCTGGTTGTGGGATAAATGTAGATGAGGACACTCCATCGTGTCACAAGATATTTTTACATCCAACTGAGCAGGCAGACTGGGTCTTGATTTAATGTGTCATCTGAAAGACCACACCTCCAAGAGTGCAGAATTCCCTTAGTACTGCAGTGTGCAAAAAAAAGTTAGCCCCCAACAGATTACATACTCAGATCTCCAACCGAAGAGCTTGAAAGCAGTAATTAATATTTAATGCAAGATAGATCAATGCATTTGCATAGTCGACATTATTGCTTTGTAATTTGTGTCATCTAAACTTGAAGTCCAATCCATCTTATTTTTATTGGCTTTCTTTAGCATGAACCATTTTGATAAGTTGTAGAAATTTTCAACGATGTTGACTATTAAAAAAACAACAACTAGCAAACAGGGAGTATGATTTTATTTCATGCAGGCCACAGATATGGTAATGCAAACAAATTGCAAAACTGTTCCAAAAAGTTTCTGAAAATTGTCAAATATAATTTCATTATTTAATAATATTCTTGTTCAATGGTAAATAGACTTCAAATAAATGTTTTGTTGCATGGACTGTTAAGCCTGCAGAATTCCTAAATGTTTTCTCCAATAGCAAACTCTCAAAAACTGTGGACAGACTTCGAGAGGAAGAGTGGAAATAAAAACAAAAAAATGAGCCAAAATGTATAGATGATGGGGCACTGGCAATAGATCATCTTCCCTCACGTGCTCAATCATGTAGAGGTTTGAGATGCAGATGAGGCCTTAATTCCATTGCGGTAAAAATGAGTTTTAGCTTGGGTTGTGTGCGGTGGAGTATACATCGATGTATTGCTAGATTCAGTATGTAAAGAGTTAACTCCATACAGTATTTTTATCCCCCAAACAGTAAGCCCAGAGCCCAAAAGTTCATTCAAGCTCAATGGTGTTCTGAAGTGGTAAATGGTTAAACATGCTGCATCAATGCTGCTTATATGGAAGTTGCTGAATCTGGCTGTAATGGGTCAGTCACTGAAATTCTCTCATTCACTGATAAGCATCTTGTGCCATCAGTAACAGATTGTGTAGGGGGTGGTCTCGGGGTCAGGTTCACTTCTGACCTTCTGAGCAGTTCGAATCGCTCCCACTCCCTGGGTTCTAGACTTTGATTTATTTGGGGATGTGACAAAGTGCAAGAGACAACTGGTTTTGGTGCAAAGAACTTCCAATTTTATTAAGGACAAGAAAGTACAATGTCAAAACTGGTAATCACTAGAATAAAGAACACTATCACACGTTCAAAAGGGGTTACAGAAAATGATACACCTCCCAATGCCTAACTCTGACTAGGTTGAACTCTAGGGCAAAACAGGGATAATGCTCACTAATCCTCTTATGGTCAGTTAGCGGTGGTTCGCAGTTCGCTGGACTCTGTAGGTTCTGCTTGCCCAAAATGTCGTGGAAGATTTCTTACTGCGTAGTCTTCAGTTGGGCGATGTCCGCTGATGTGGTAGGGCGCATATTGGATGTATTGGGTGAGTACCCACTTTTCTTCCGTCAGCAATAGGTTTTAAAGTTCTTTTAGGTAATGTTTCACCTGTTGGTAGCTAGGAACAGATTGTAGAGTGGAAACTTTCAAATCTTTGGTTTCTCCTTGAGGAATTTTGTTCTTAGAATTTGTCGATCGCGGTGGTTTTGATGTTACCACGTTGGCTGTGGTCAGTTGCTGCCGTGATGGGGATGTCCGAAGTTACTGGGAATTGCTTTTCTCTACCTTGATGATGTTCGTTCTTCTTTGTCGGTAGTAGAGCAGTGTAGCCAAGGCATGTCGTTGAGGCTGAAGATGCCGATGTTCAGAAGAGCTGCGTAGAAGGCTGTGTAGCAAGCTCTCTGGAAGGCTCATTAAGGTTGCTGCGTCTAACCCGTAAAACAGGGCCTCAGTTATACTTTGGGAGTCATTCTAATCTGCGCGCCAAATCAGCCCCGATTCGGTGTCTTAATTTTGGCAGGCTTGATTTTTCCTAGTCATACTTTGGCGGGCTCGTTAATGGTAACTCGTTTCGGATGTGTCTATCTGTCGAATTCGTTTCTTGATCGTGAAAATTAGTTTTGATATTTGCTTGTCTGCCTAGGCCTGGGTTTTCCACGTGGGTTGGATGGGCCATTAACATTATGTATGCACTGGATGGGTTTCCTGCTTGGAGCTATGGCTGGCTATCTCTGGGTTGATTGTTGCTATGTTAATGTTTCCTGGGGAGAAGGGTTTTTGAGCTTACACAATTCCCCAGACAATTTGTTTAGCTCCAATACCCCAGGTGGTTTCAATACCCAAAGACTGGCTTCTTTAGAGGCTAGTTGTTCCTCAGTTTTGCATTCCTTTTTCCACACGGATCCAATATGCCTTTTAAAATCCCAAACTTGGTTAAAACTCGTAGTTTCTTCCACATGCATGTTAGGATCCCAAACTTTCTGGCTGATGGAAAGGAAATTCAATTTGGGACGGAGTCCAAACACTGGCAGGATTTCCACAAATTTTGCAATCTTACAATTGCCTTCATTCAATATTGGTAAATAGCTTTCTGGTTTGATTAGATGATGAAAGGTATATTGTCTACCCATTGTTCTGCAAGCAGACCCCAGTCTGAACCCTGAGTCACAGATCAGTGAACGAGCATCCTAACTGACTGACAGGGCGATGTTCCTTAAGCCAGAGGTGTATGGTATTTTTAAAAGTCTGAACCAGCTGACCTTTCAAGGGTTAAAGCAAGAGAAATCTACCAGAGATGACCTTTAGAGTGAAAAGCTAGTGGCACTAATTGATTTCATATCCTGAGGAGTGTAAGAGAATATGTGCCCTCATTGTATCAAATGTACACTGGTCATTGAAGCACTTCATGTCAATAAACAATCTATTGGCCTGAAGCCTGTACCTTGTCTCTGGAGAGTGATTATTCGTTTGCCTTTCACAAAGTGAAAATAATTCATGTGGTAGCACTCGTTATATTTCAGTAGCCGGTGTATGGATTAAGGGTTCTCTTATGTTCCCCAAGTCATTATCTTTTAACTAGATATTGGGCAGAAAATGGAGGTCCCCTTACAGGAGTGACTGGTGATTTTGAACCAGAGGATATCTCTCATCAAACCCCCAATACTTGCTCACATTGATTTGTGCAATTACTGTACATTACCAAAGTAAAACAAGGGCAGTCAAATAATGTAATCAATGAAAAAAATTAAGACTCAAGCTTTTTAAAAAGAAACAATTTGATTATGCAGCCAAACTACTAAAGTGGGATGGTGTGTGCTAGAACTTGCATTTTTGAAAGGTTTACACAATTCAAACCAAAAAATGAGGAAAGGAAAGATAGACTATGAAAGTAAACTAGCATGAAATATAAAAACAGATAGCAAGAGTTTCTGTAGGTATACAAAAAGGTAAAAAGTGGCTAAAGTAAATGTTGGTCCCTTAGAGGACGAGACCGGGGAATTAGTAATGGGGAACATGGAGAAGGCAGAAACTCTGAACAAATATCTTGTATCAGTCTTTACGATAGAGGACACTAATAATATTCCAACAGTGGATAGTCAAGGGGCTTGGGGGGGGGGGAAGGGAAGGAACTTAACACAATCACTAAGGAGGTGGTACTCCGTGATAATGGGACTAAAGATAAATCCCCTGGACCTGACAGCTTGCATCCTAGGGTCTTGAGAAGTAGCGGCAGGGATTGTGGATGCATTGGTTATAATTTACCAAAATTCCCTGGATTCTGGGGAGGTCCCAGCAGATTGGAAAACTGCAAATGTAATGCCCCTATTTAAAAAAAAAGGAGGCAGACAAAAAGCAGGAAACTATAGACCAGTTAGCCTAACATCTGTGGTTGGGAAAATATTGGAGTCCATTATTAAAGAAGCAGTAGCAGGATATTTGGAAAAGCAAAATTCGGTCAGCCTGAGTCAGCATGGATTTATGAAGGGGAAGTCATGTTTGACAAACTTGCTAGAATTCTTTGAGAATGTAAAGAACAGGATGGATAAAGGGGAACCAGTTGATGTATTTGGACTTCCAGAAGGCATTTGACAAGGTGCCACATAAAAGATTACTGCACAAGATAAAAGTTCACGGGGTTGGGGGCAATATATTAGCATGGATAGAGAATTGGCTAACGAACAGAAAACAGCAAGTAGGGATAAATGAATGATTCATTCTCGGGTTGGCAATCAGTAACCAGTGGGGTGCCGCAGAGATCAGTGCTGGGACCCCAATTATTTACAATCTATATTAGCAACTTGGAGGAAGGGACTGAGTGTAACGTAGCCAAGTTTGCCGACGATACAAAGAGGAGAGGAAAAGCAGTGTATGAGGGCACACAAAATCTGCAAAAGGACAGACAGGCTAAATGAGTGGCCAAAAATTTGGCAGATGGAGTATAATGTTAGAAAGTGTGAGGTCATGCACTTTGGCAGAAAAAAAAAAATCAAAGAGCAAGTTATTATTTAAATGGAGAAAGATTGCAAAGTGTTGCAGTACAGTGGAACCTGGGGGGGTCCTGGAGCATGAAACACAAAAGGTTAGTATGCAAGTACAGCAAGTGATCAGGAAGGCCAATGGAATCTTGGCCTTTGTTGCAAAGGGGATGGAGTATAAAAGTAGGGAAGTCTTGCTACAGTTGTACACGGTATTGGTGAGGCCACACCTGGAATACTGCGTGCAGTTTTGGTTTCCAAAAGGATATACTTGCTTTGGAGGCAGTTCAGAGAAGGTTCACCAGGTTGATTCCAGAGATGAGGGGGCTGACTTATGAGGAAAGGTTGATTAGTTGGACCTCTACTCATTGGAATTCAGAAAAATGAGGTGTGATCTTATCAAAACGTGTAAGATTATGAGGGGGCTTGACAAGATGGATGCAGAGAGGTTGTTTCTGCTGATAGGGGAGACTAGAACTAGAGGGCATAATCTTAGAATAAGGGGCCGCCCATTTAAAACTGAGATGAGGAGAAATTTCTTGAGGGTTGTGGATCTGTGGAATTCGCTGCCTCATAGAATTATGGAAGCTGGGACATTTAATAAATTTAAGACAGAAATAGACATTAAACAATAAGGGAATATGGGGTTATGGAGAGCGGGCAGGGAAGTGGAGCTGAGTCCATGATTGGATCAGCCATGACCGTATTAAATGGCGGAGCAGGCTCGAGGGGCCATATGGCCTACTCCTGCTCCTATTTCTTATGTTCTTGTGTTAACCTAAACAATTCGCGTTTTATTTGAAATTAAGTTTATGAAACTAAATTAACATGGTGTAATTACATATCATAGGAGATATATTCCATTTTAATCATGTAATTGATTATAATATGTACAATTAAATAAATACATTGAGAGTTAATCCCCCCCCTCCATAAAGTTGTGCTGAAACAGTTGGACTGATTTCAGATTCCTTCCAAATTAGCATATGGAAAATGTTTGTCGCCCTACAATTAAAATCATAATTTCTGCACATAAATGAATCATAACCGTTGACAAATTAAACATTTATGAATTCCTTGGTGAATATTTTAGCAAAAAAATTCAAAAGCAGGGGTTTTAAATCGTGAAAAATTTACTCATCTTAATTAATTTCCATATCTCAAATCTTTAAACAGCTTTAATGGTATATAATACATTATAAAAACCCCCAAGATTCAGAACGGTGGAATT
This sequence comes from Pristiophorus japonicus, assembly GCF_044704955.1. NCBI lineage: Eukaryota > Metazoa > Chordata > Chondrichthyes > Pristiophoridae > Pristiophorus > Pristiophorus japonicus. The sequence continues at coordinate 278,522,429 of NC_091978.1, forward strand.
TCTCATCACTACTCGATAGGTTTTTCCCCGACCCACCAGCACCCCGCTGCCAAACAAAAGATTTCTTAGTATGAAATGAATCCCGTGCACTGCACTGCCACTGGTGGTAGTCCCAGCTATAATAGCAGTGTAAAGTAAATGAGGCAAAAAGTCTCTAAGACCCAAGCTAAAGAGGCAAGTTTCCAGTGGAAGGAACACTTCCTGCAGCAATACAAATGCTAGAGAGAGGAAACACCCAGCTTTTTTCCAGATTGTTACATTTTACAGGCTCAGTTGGTAGCACTCTAGCCTCCGAGTCAGAAGGTTGGGGGTTCAAGATTCACTCCAGAGACTTGAGCACAAATATCTAGACCGACACTCCACTGCAGTACTGAGGAAGCGTGGTCTTTCAGATGAGCTGCTAAACTGAGGCCACATCCGATCTCTCAGGTCAATGTAAAAGATCCCATGGCACTATTTCGAACAGCAGGGCAGTTATCCCCGGTGTCCTAACCAATATTTATCCTTCAACCAACATCAACAAAACAGATCATCTGATCATCATCACATTGCCATGCTCAAATGCTGCGTTCCCTACAATTACCAGTGACTTCAAAAGTAATTCCTTGGCTGTAAAGCACTTTGGGACATCATGAAGTTGTGAAATGCGCGATATAAATCCAAGTCTTTCTTTGTTATAGAACTTATTAGGGTGCCATAATATAAACGGCAATAATGATTTAATTTTAAATCTGGGATTACACCAAGCAATAAATGGATAAAGTAAACCATGATTGCAACCAATGTTCCCCCCAATTTTGTTTTTGGGTGGGTGACCCCTTTAAGGAATTGCGCGGTCCAGTTTTGTACATGTGCAAAACTTAACATTGGAAAAGCCAATCCCGTGCTGTGTGGAACCAGCAGAGTTGTGTGGATGTGCAGCTTTCCGTTGATTGCAACCTGCATTATTTAGAACTCCCACACTGCAGAATCCATCTAAAACCATTCCTTTTAGATCAGGTTTCTTACTCAAAACTACATTTCACCTGAAGACACTGGCACATAGCATCAACTCTACTTTCTCCTCACCTATAATATTGGAGGCACTGACTATTAGTAAAGGTACTTACTGTATACCAAAATCCAGCAGTTGAGGCTTAAAATGCAAGGTGCCTGTACTAGGCCCATTTGTTGAGCTGCAAGAGAAGACAGTGAAAATAAGTAAAACTCTGGACAATTTAGTGTAAATGTTTTACCTTAAATGTAAAGTCCAACTCGACAATGCCTTAAATGCTCAGTATATAAAGCAGCATTTAGTTAATGCTTTGCTGAAGCTGTCAATTCACCTTGCACAATTCAAGAGGAACATGGTACTAAGTACAAGTGCACTTGTAATGCACTAAATATGTAGCAACTTTCAATATGACAAAATATCACATCAAAATTGGAGATATTCAAATTGTCCCTCACATTTCCTCTTAAAAAGTGGCAAAAAGAAATGAGTAAAAATCAGCCACTTTAATTAAAACTTTGGGGCAAAAGGCTTTATATAACTTTCAGAATTGGTGTCTGTGACTACACAACAGACTAAATAATGAGGCAGTCACCTCCGTAAAGCTGTGCTGTGTTTTAAAATTCATACCAATCGTGAGCTACATCATCACTTTCAGTATAAGTATAATTGTTTTTAAATTGTAATTTACTCCGAGCAGTCAATTCTACAGGGTACAGCAGTAACTGAGAATCTCTCAGAACCAGATGTTCATTGCTAAGTTTCAAAGTGGCCTAATGTTGCACACGCTTCAGAAATACAAAAGCCGATAATCAGTATTCAATTAAACTTTTCAGTGCACAAAGGGAGGAGGATGTTGATCCGCGAGAAATATTCTGCAAGAGACTAACCTGGCTAGTTTTCATACTTCTGTGGATGGATGCACAGCATTTGATTTAAAGAATGAAAATACTAGCTTAGCAACATGCATTTGCTTCATAATCAATTCTGCAAGCCTTATTGCACCATGCATCAGAGCTGCAGAATGTAGTCACTGCACACTTAGAAAGATGTTTAACAAAGTATGTTCATAATTATTCGCATCATTTTTATATAAGAATTATTTTACATAAGGATCCAAGTGATGTGAATAAAATTGGGTAGAGCAATACAATAAATATAATTTCAGAAAGAGACAAATGCTGATATTGCATAATGTACATCAACATGCCATTTTTAAATTTGCGACAGTTGAAAAAGCCTGTTAACGTGTTCAAAATCTTGGTTACTGTTAACAATGCCTACAAAAGAAACCTCATTTTCAAAAGGTTTTAAAATGCTTTTCATTTTTAAGGTTTGTCAACAGATATCCCTTGAAAAACAACATGCCGAATATGTTGAAGGTTGAAGGTAGCCAGGTCAGACTTAGCATCAGCATTTTAAATACTGCACATTTTTGGAGTTCCTCATTATGGCCCCAAGTTTCCACATGATTTGCTCCTGATTTTTAGGAGCAACTGGTGTAGAACGGAGTATCTTAGAAATCGGAATTCTCCACATTTAGTTTGCTCCAGTTCTAGTCAGTTAGAACAGTTTCATTTTGGAACTGAATTTTTTTTTCAAAAGGGGGCATGTCCGGCCACTTACGCCTGATTTCAAAGTTTCGTGAGTGAAAACTTATTCCAAACTAACTTAGAATGGAGTAAGTGAAGATTTTTGTACATTCGAAAAAACCCTGTCTACACTTTAGAAAATCAGGCGTAGGTTACAAATTAGGCGTAGGGAACGAGGTCGGGGGGGGGGAGGGAAGTCATTAAATTCTATAATCAATCCTTAGTTATACTTATACAAATATTATACAAATAAATCCAACCTGAATAAAAATTTATAAGCAAAGAAAAGATTAAATAAACCATGTTCCTACCTGTGTGAAAGTGCTTCAGGCAGGCCTTTCATGTTGGAGGCAGGCAGCGGTGTGGCGTTAGTGTCTCGACGGCAGCGGCAGCGGCAGCAAGCTTCGAGCAGTGCTTGAGGCAGGCCTTCATTCTCTTCGTGGCTGGCCGCGAAGAAGCAGCACCGGACGGACCCGAGGCCATTCGGCCATGAGATATCAGCGGCGTCAGTGGCTGGCCGGCAGCCGAAGAATCAGTGGACCGATGTGAGGCCATTCGGCCACGCTTTAGGGGCGGTGTCAGTGGCTGGCCGGCAGCCGAAGATATAGCAGCAGCCTTCGAGCTGCGAGGGGGACTGAGGCCAATTGGACAGGGAGAGGCAGCCACATCGACAGTTTTATATTTAAATTTGCAGAATGGGTGCTGCATTGTCAACACCACGTATTATTGCAAAGTTGAATTGGCACTCTTATTTCTCCAAACACACAGTCCTTAATTTGTATGCACCAATGCAGCACCAGTTTTGCAAGTTTAGCAGTGAAAAGCTGAACTCACTGATTTCAGCAGGTGATTTATTCAGCAGTGCTGCTAAAAGCACTCCCTCACACACAGAAATATCAAAAAAAAATTAAATTACAAGCCTTTGCAGGGATCCAAGAAACAAATCTTCACTTTTTCTGCAGTATTTTAAAAAATGACCGAGTGCCAATGTTTGTGTGAGACTGCGCGTGTGCGCATGCTCCAACGCGCACGCGCAGGGTTGCCGGCACCACGAAGGCTAATTTAAATTGTACCCGCCCCCTGCTACTTAGAAAATCCGCGCGAGTGTTAGGCTCCGCCCCCTGCTGCGAAGAGCGTGAGTTTTCGGCGCGAAAAACAGGCGCCCAGCTCGGAGGTGCGCCATTTGCGCCGCGGGACGAAACTTGGGGCCATTATGTGGTCTAACCCACTTTGGTTTATAGCACAATTTTCACACCAGTAGGACCACGAATAAGTTTTCCACCGGTCACAAAAATGCTATGCTTCAAATTTCTGATTGCACTGCTCTGCAGTTTACCACCAAAGCACAGCAAAGGTAGCGTGGGCAAGCCATAAAGTATTTAACATTAATTTAGCAATCCTAAATTTAGTACTCAATACACCGGCACTTTTGCATTAATCCAAATAGCAAGAGCCATACTGAACATTTAGTACGCTTTCACTGCAAAAGCGCACAGATAGTTTTAATGATACTGTAAACAAAAACATACATCTTTTAAACATACAGCTTTATTATGCACCAACACTTATTATTTAGCAGGGAACCATGTAGACAAATTATTCTGAAAATGGGAATCAAGTAAGCCCATTACAGCCACATCATATCCATGTACTCAAATCTAGATGACAACATGCCATGTATTCAACACATTATAGTTCACTCGTACATTCACAAACATACTATATATACATAAATACAAATATTTAACAGTGAGTCTTGATGTCCCTGGGTTAGAGGGAAGTCACTCAATTCCCAGTGGATCAACTGGCTCCTGCTGGAGAATGCTGAGCCAAAAGCATCAATCACCTGGAGATGTAACTAGGCTCGGCTGTGATGCCCTTCATCGTCATACAGCTCACTATCCAAGTGAAACCGTGATGAGATGCACGATGAGACAATCTGTTTTGGTAAGGGAGGGGGAACCTGTCGATCTCCCTGCTCCTACTCTGCATCCCAAAAAATCCTATCTTTTACATCCACCTGAACAGGCAAATGGGACCTTGCTAAGTCTCATCAGAATGATAGCTCCAATAATGCAGCTCTCCCTCATACTCAAGTGAAGTGAACTGCTGTCATTGTGCAATAATTTAGCAGTACGAGACACAATGCAACTTTAAAATTACATGATAAATACTGGCTAACAATTCATATTCATAGTATCATAGAAACTTACAGCACAGGAGGCCACCATTCAGCCCATCATGCCTTTGAAAGAGCAGTCATGCTTAGTACCATGTTCTCACTTTTTGTCTGTAACCCTGTAAGTTCCTCATCCTCCAGTACCTGTCCAACTCACTTTGAAAATTATTTATGGAATCAGCTTCCACCACCTTTTCAGGTATAGCGTTCTAGACCTCGACTACAGTGAAGTAAATTCTCATCTCCCTTCTAGATCTTTTGCCAATGATTTTAAATCTATGACCTCTGCTTATTGACCCACTCGCCAGAGAAAGTTTTTCTCGGTCAAAACCTCTCATGAAAAATCTCTTAAGTCACCACTTAACCATTCCTGTTCCAAGGAGAATGGTCCAAAATTTTTTTACCTCCCTTCATAACTGAAGGTCCTCGCCCCTGGTAACAGCCAGTGAACCTCCTCTGTACCCTTTCCTGAATTGTGGTACCCAGAATTGTCCACAATACTCCAGCTAAAGCTTAACAAGTGATTATTATAAAGTTCTAGCATGATGCCTTGGCTTTTATATTCTATTCCTCCATTTACAAACCCAAGATGCTTTTTTAAAACCACCTTATCAACTTGCCGTGCCTCTTTTAATGACTTGTGAATGTGAACACCAAAGTCTCACTCATCTACACTTTTCAAAATCGTGCCATTTACAAGTATACAGGTACAACGTCGAAAATCCGAAAGTCTCGGGACCGAGGCCACTCTGGATTCTGGGTATTTCCGGATTTCGGAACATCTGCCTGTGACGCGGTAGGCAGGAGAGGGGGGGGGGGGGGGGGGAAAAAGAGGCAGCCGGGCCGGGAGGTGGGGCCCAAAAACATTTTCCTGTTTCCGGACGATCCTGTCACGGATCAGCCCGGTTGCCAGATTCTGGAACATTGCGAATTTCGGAACTCTGGATTTGAGGCTGTACCTGTACTGTCTTTCCATATTTAGTTCTCCCAAAATGCATCACTTCACACTTCCCCGCACTAAACTTCATCTGCCATGCTTCTGCCCAATTCACCATCCTGTCCAGGTTATCCTGAGGTTGACAACTATCCTCATCACTATCTGCAACATTGCCAAGTTTCGTATCATCCGCAAACTTTATAATGCTGCTCCCTACACCAGAGTCTTGTTGTTTATAAAAATTGCAGTGAATAATGGAGCCAAAACTGACCCTTGGGGAATTCAGACAGGAGTGTGTGACTACGAGTTAGGAAGGTATGGGGACTCAGGATGGAGTAAGAGAGGAGCCTTAGCCCTTGCTCTCATCCAACAGGTTCGAGGCTCTTACTCCCTGTGTGGACAAGAGCAGGGACTGCAGGGAGGATCAGCACACGGACCACAGCACAGTACCAGATTGAGAGAAAAGAATCCACATTTACACAGGTTGGGGGGGGGGGGGGGGGGGGGGGAGTAAAAAGAAATGTTGTAGTGGTTGGGGACAGTAGCATTAGGGGGATAGATACTGTTCTCTGCAGCTGTGAGCGTGAGTCCCGAAGGCTGTTTTGCCTTAAGGACATCTCTGGGCTGGAGAGGAACTTGGAGTGGGAGGGGGAAGATCCAGTGGTCATAATCCATGTGGGTACCAACGACCGATAAGAAAGAAAGAGGTTCTGCTGAGGGAGTATCAGCAGTTAGGGGCCAAATTAAAAAGCAGAACCACAAAAGATAATAATCTCTGGATTACTCACCCGAACCACGAGCAAATTTGCATTAGGTAAAAAAGATCCGAGAGTTAAACAGGTGGCTGAAAGATTGGTGTGGGAGAAATGGGTTTTGGTTCATAGGACACTAACACCAGTACTGGGGTAACAGGAAGCTGTTCCGATGTCACGTGCTCCACTTAGACCGTGCTGGGACTAGGGTCCTGGCGAATCAAATAACTAGAGCTGTAAAGAGGGCTTTAAACTAATTGGTGGGGGGAGGATTCAGGTGAGCGAAGATTTAAAATGTCAAAGAACAAGGAACAGGCAATAGAGCAGGGTAGCACTGGGGGAAATGAAAACCAGAGCGTGCCAAAATGTATAAACAAAGTTGATTTAGAAAGTGAAGTCAAAAGCAGGAAAAAATAAATGGGAAAAATACAAATTTAAAAGCTCTTTATCTGAATGAACATAGCATTTGTAGCCAAATAGACGAGTTGACGGCACAAATAGATACAAATGGGTAAGGATCTGAAAGCCATTGCAGAGACGTGGTTGCAAGCCGACCAGGACTGGGAACTAAATATTCTGGGGTATTTGACAATTCGGAAGGACAGAAGGGAAAAGGGGGTGAGGTAGCACAGTTAATAAAGGATGAGATCAGTGCGTTAATGAGAAACGATATTGGCTCAAGATGTTGAATCAGTTTGAGTGGAGATAAGGAATAATAAGGAGAAAAAGTCATTGGTGGGCGTAGTCTACAGGTCCCCTAACAGTAGCTACTGTTGGATGGAGTATAAATCACAAAATAATTGAGGCTTGTATAAAGGAACGGCAATAAGCATGGGTGATTTTAACCTTCATATTGATTGGACAAAGCAAAGTGGCCAGGGTAGCCTTGAGGAAGAGTTGATAGAGTGTATCCGGGATAGTTTCTTTGAACCGTACATTGCGGAACCAACCAGGGAGCAGGTTATCATGGATCTGGATTAATCAATGATCTCGTAGTAAAGGATCCCCAAGGAATGAGTGACCATAACATGGTTGAATTTCAAATTCAGTTGGAGGGTGAGAGAGAAAGTTGGTTCTCAAACCAGTGGCCTAAGCTTAAATAAAGGAGACTACAAAGGTATGAGGGCAGTCAGTACTGCACAAGCTGGGCCCACACACAAGGGAGAGGGAAAGGAACTTGAGGTAACTTCGATGGTATGAGACGTGAATTGGCTAGTATAGACTGGCGAATGATACTTAAAGGGTTGACGGTGGATAGGCAATGGCAAACATTTAAAGATCACATGGATGAACTTCAACAATTGTACATCCCTGTCTGGAGTAAAAATAAAACGGAGAAGGTGGCTCAACCGCGGCTAACAAGGGAAATTAAGGATAGTGTTAAATCCAAGGAAGTGGCATATAAATTGGCCAGAAAAAGCAGCAAACCGGAGGACTGGGAGAAATTTAGAATGCAGCAGAGGAGGACAAAGGGTTTAATTAGGAGGGGGAAAAGAGAGTATGAGGGGAAGCTTGCTGGGAACATAAAAACTGACTGCAAAAGCTTCTATAGATATGGAGAGAAAAAGATTAGTGAAGACAAACGTAGGTCCCTTGCAGTCAGAATCAGGTGAATTTATAATGGGGAACAAGGAAATGGCAGACCAGTTGAACAAGTACTTTGGTTCTGTCTTCACGAAGGAAGACACAAATAACCTTCCGGGAATACTAGGGGACCGAGGGTCTATTGAGAAGGAGGAACTAAAGGAAATCATTTAGGCGGGAAATTGATGGGATTGAAGGCTGATAAATCCCCAGGGCCCGATAGTCTGCATCCCAGAGTACTTAAGGAAGTAGCCCTAGAAATAATGGATGCATTGGTGATCATTTTCCAACATTCTATAGACTCTGGATCAGTTCCTATGGACTGGAGGGTAGCTAATGTAACAGCACTTTTTTAAAAAAGGAGGGAGAGAAAACGGAGAATTATAGACCAGTTAGCCTGACATCAGTAGTGGGGAAAATGTTAGAATCAATTATTTAAGATGAAATAGCAGTGCATTTGGAAAGCTGTGACAGGATCGGTCCAAGTCAGCATGGATTTATGAAAGGGAAATCATGCTCGGCAAATCTTCTAGAAATTTGAGGATGTAACTAGTAGAGTGGGCAAGGGAGAACCTGTGGATGTGGTGTATTTGGACTTTCAAAAGGCTTTTGACAAGGTCCCACGCAAGAGATTGGTGTGCAAAATTAAGCACATGGTATTGGGGGTAATGTACTGACGTGGATAGAGAACTGATTGGCAGACAGGAAGCAGAGAGTCGGGATAAACAGGTCCTTTTCAGAATGGCAGGCAGTGACTAGTGGGGTGCTGCAGGGCTCAGTGCTGGGACCCCAGCTATTTACAATATACATCAATGATTTAGATGATGAAGGAATTGAGTATAATATCTCCAAGTTAGCAGATGACACTAAGCTGGGTGGCGGTGTGAGCTGTGAGGAGGTTGCAGGATGACTTGGACAGGTTAGGTGTGTGGGCAAATGCATGGCAGATGCAGTATAATGTGGATAAATGAGGTTATCCACTTTGGGGACAAAAACATGAAGGCAGAATATTATCTGAATGGCGGCAGATTAGGAAAAGGGAGGTGCAATGAGACTTGGGTGTCGTGGTACATCAGTCATTGAAAGTTGGCATGCAGGTACAGCAGGTGGTGAAGACGACAAATGGCATGTTGGCCATCATAGCTAGGGGATTTGAGTATAGGAGCAGGGAAATCTTACTGTAGCTGTACAGGGCCTTGGTGAAGCCTCACCTGGAATATTGTGTTCAGTTTTGGTCTCCTAATCTGAGGAAGGACATTCTTGCTATTGAGGGAGTGCAGCGAAGGTTCACCAGATTGATTCCGGAGATGGCAGGACTGACATATGAGGAGAGATTGGATCGACTGGGCCTTGATTCACTGGAGTTTAGAAGGATGAGAGGGGATCTCATAGAAACAAAATTCTGACGGGACTGGACGGGTTAGATGCAGGAAGAATGTTCCCGATGTTGGGGAAGTCCAGAACCAGGGGGACACAGTCTAAGGATAAGGATATGCCATTTAGGACTGAGATGAGGAGAAACTTCTTCACTCAGTTGTTAACCTGTGGGATTCTCTACCGCAGAGAGTTGTTGATGCCAGTTCGTTGGATATATTCAAGAGGGAGTTAGATATGGCCCTTACGGCTAAAGGGATCAAGGGGTATAGAGAGAAAAGCAGGAAAGGAGTACTGAGGTGAATGATCAGCCATGATCTTATTGAATGGTGGTGCAGGCTCAAAGGGCTAAATGGTCTACTCCTGCACCTATTTTTAATGTTTCTATGTACTGAAAACTACTCGTGGCCCTTCAAATCAATCTGCTGCCTGGTCTGCTACGTGCGAGCCTACTCATACCACCCATCCTGTCCCTCCTCTGCCGCTAACCATTTGACTTATATTTTGCAGAACCTGATGCCAATCCTGAAGATAGACGATGATTCAGACACGGGCGAGCCAGACCAACTTTGTAGGGGCGGGGGAGAGGGTGGCCATGGAGAGGTATGAAGGGGAGAATCTTGAACTTGCGTTGCCAAGCAATTCCATGATTTCTGATTCGTCATTCCGTGGTTTCAGCTCGTTCCAGTCCCTGAATAGTGGTTTAAGTTTTGGTCCGACATTGGATGCTTTCAAAAGTCCAGAGGTTGCAGGCTCCAGTGCTGCTGGAATGCAGTATGGATCATTCAGTGCTCCAATATCCCAGCCTGCACCTCCCAGTGCTGCTGGAATGCAGCCTGTAACACCCATGGCCACAGCGTCCCAGCCTGCACCTCACACTGGAGGGGTCCCGCAAGACAGACCAAGGAGAAATGTACCACGCTGTCCTGAGATGCAGGGTGCAACAGATGTGGCTCGGGTGTGGAGACCAATGACCTTACCCGATCACTCATGAACACCGTCAGTGGGGTGGGTGATGAGGTAACGTCACTGATGGCAGAAATAGCATTAATTTCCATTAGGAAGGAAATTTCAGAGGCAGCGGGGACGACTGCACAGGCCATCAGTGAGGTAGCTGCTGCAATAAGGGAACACAGCCAAGCCAATCCACTGCCACTCCCACAGCAATCCCCGCACAAGTCTCTGTAGAGACCCAAGCCGTAACCCCCCACCATACCCATGAAGCAATGCACATTCACCAAGATGTGGATCTGAGATGGGTGCAGCCTTTCTTTGCTGCTGTTTTTGTTGATTTTACTCTTGTTTTCTAATGGAAATTGTTTTGTAAGTTTTGTAACTTTACAACTTGTGATCTTAGGGTTTTTAAGTGATCTTAAGAGTGTAAACATTCTCACATTTTGTAAGTTATTTAATTTCACACCTAAAAAGTGATCTTGAAGTTTGCGATCTTAGAGTGTAAGATTTTTCACATTGAAATTGTTTTGTAACTTTACACGTTTATAAGTGATCTTAGTCATTAAAGTACAGTTTGATAAAAAAATTACATTAAAGTGAAGTACATTATAAATTTTCAATAAAATATTTTTCTACATGGAACATGATTCAGTTTCAATTAACGCAACACAACATTTAGGAACAGCTGCAAAAAATCAAACATGTCAAAGTGGAACAGTTGTCGCTGAGCCTTCAGGCATCAGTAAAGCGATTATGGATGAGCTGCTGGCGCAAAGCTTGAGCAATCGTTAAAGAAGCACGATGGTCTGCTCTCCTCCGACGTCATGCTCCGGCCTCAGAGACTTGCACTCGTCATCATCTTCCTCCAGCTCCTCCTGCTCATCACCTGCACCTTCCACATTATCATCAGGCACTCTCACCGCAGGTAGGTCGTCTTCTTCCACTATCAGATGCTGCTGCCTCATGATGGCTAAGTTATGCAGCATGCAGCACACAACAGTGAAGTGACCGACCATCTCGGGAACATTACAAGTTGCCTCCAGAATGGTCCAGGCATCGAAAAAGCTGTTTCGAGATGCCAATGATCCTTTCTATGATGCTGCGTGTCTTAATGTGCGACAAGTTGTATTGATGGTCAGCTTCCGTCCGTGTTATGCGTAGGGGCGTCATGAGCCAGGTGGCGAGGCCGTATCCTTTGTCTCCCGGTAGCCAGCTCTGCCCTTCTGGCTGCTGCTGAAACATGTCAGATATAACGCTATCGCGTAGGATGAGCGCATCATGGGTGCTCCCAGGGTATCTTGCATCAACTGACATGATGTGTGACGACAAGTATCACATGAGCTGCACATTAATGGAGTGGAAGCCTTTTCTATTCCTGAACTGCTTGGCATCCTCCACAGGTGCTCGTAAGGCAATGTGGGTACAATCAATGCAGTCCTGTACCTTTGGGGAAGCCAGCGATCCTGTAGAAGCCCACAGCCCTGTCACGCATTGCTTGTGCGGTCATTGGGCACTTGATGAAGGTCATTCCTCAGCGCATACAGTGCAGCCGTGACCTGGCGAATGGATACCTATATTGCACCTCGAGAGATGGCACACACATCTCCAGTTGTACCTTGAAACGATCCCAAAGCATAGAAGTAAAGTGCAGCTGTAACCCTCACTTCAACAGACAAGGCAGTCCACCTGCTGCAATTGTGGTCTCACCAACTCTCAGATCTCACAGCCAACTTCTCTGCGGAAACGCAGCCTTCTGACACAATCTGCCTCACTCAGGTCCAGGTAGGAACGCCTGACTCGAAATCTCAGAGGTGTGCAACGCCTCCTGCCCAGCACCCTATGGGCTCTGATGTTCCTGATGCGATGAGCTCTAATCAATTCTCTCCTACGTTGCAGTGACACATAACCGTTGAATAATTCGCGGCATTGAGATTGATGCACGCATCCTTAAAGTAAAATTTTAACTTTCAAAAGGGTAAAGGTGCAAAATGGCAGCTCTTCTCACTCCCCAAACGGTCTTTTGTTCTCTCCCCCTCCAGTTACGTGACTTCTCTATCCCTCCTCGTCAGCACCCCCCCCCCCCCCCCCCCACAGTATGCCGCATTCTCCCGCACTTTGCCCTAGCCGAACGGACTCCCGCACAGCCAGCCGCTGCATAGTTCAGTTTAAGGTAGGATTTGATGCAATACTTTTATTTGTTAATTTAATTCTTTACTTCACCACTTTATTCTTTATTGAATTATAATTACTGCTTGTGCTTTGTTTGGTGCTTGGTGGTGTTACTTGCGCCGATTCCTTAAGTGTAAGGAAGGTCTTTCTGTGCAAACACAAACGTTGCCCTAAGTTAGTTTAGTACAACTTTTTTCTGGCCAAATTGGCACAAATGGTGTAAGTGGCTGGGAACGACCCCTTTTGAAAAAAAAACTGACCGAACAAAAAACCTAACCAACTCATTTACACTAGTGCAAATGAAATGGCCATAACTAAAAAGATACACCAGAAAAATCAAGTTGCACCAAAAAAAAAACGGTGCAACTCATGGGGAAATTTGGGCCCATATGTCCCTACATAACAGAGACTTCAATACCAAACAGAGAACACAAAACTCAAATGGCACTGCACAACCAAAATTCCAAGAACAGATTTGTGATCACTCCAGCGTATTAGCTATAAATATAAAGTATTCATTTTACAGGAATACCCAATACTTGTCCCAATTTTGAGCCAGCAGAGGCATTGCACCGATCCTTGTGGAACACCACTTCCCCCCTTTGTTACTTCAAAGAATTCAATAAGGTTGGTCAAGCATTACCTTACCTTTTGAAAGCTGTGCTGATTATATTTTCAGTTTTTAGATGTTTTTCTATTATCTGCAAGGATTCTGTTATCTTTAAATGTCTATCGTTTTTTGATCTCTTATTGATCAATGGGAGATGAATAAATCTAAAATTCCCATAAGAAAAGGGGAGGAGTGGTACAGCAAAAACTAAATTTCCTTATTTGAGGAGAGAAAATAAAAAGAAAGTAAAAGACATAAATTTTAATATCAGGAAAGAGGAGAGATCATGGATGTTAGTTGGGACATGGAATGCTGTATCAAAAACAGTGGAGGAAGCAGATACTATGACAGCTTTTAACAGGGAAGTGAATTCATATCTTTGAAAAAAGAAAAACTTAAAGGAAATAGGGCAAAGGGCAGGAAACAGATCTACTTTGATAGCTTTTTCCAGAGAGTTGGTACAGGCCTGATGTTCTGAATGGCCTTCTTCTCTGCTGTAATATTCTGTTACTAAATGTTATGGCCTGTAAGAAATCATCAATATCCCAGCATCTACTGCCCTAAATCCTCTATTACACCTTCAGGTCGCAACTGTATTACCCTTTCACACAAGTCATACTGCGCTAAAAACAGCAACCAAACAAAATTAATATTCCAACATAAAAAAGGGCAATTATTTTAATCTCAGGAGTTCTGCTGACTTGCACAAACCAGTCAAGCATGACTCTGGTGTACAAGTTCAGTCCATCAGTTGTCTAAAATTCTACGCCTGCCATTTATCATCCTGTTCATAATGCATCTTAACGGGCTGCGCTAAATTATAAATCGCAAGATCAACAATATAGTTTTCACTAACCATCAAATTTGACAGAATGCTGCAACTGCAAAACTCCCTAGGTTTACTGTTCCAATAACCAACAGAGCAAGACTCTCCAGCGAACAAGTGTGGACCGATAGACAGGCCCATTTGTGAACTAAGCTGCAGGTTTTCAATCATGTCAGGTGTCTTAATAGCTACAATGACAGATATAATTTGTATTAACAATGGAATATAAACCATGCATACATTCAACAAATTCTCCAGTTTAAAAAAATTTCACACCTCACTCACCTGATTTTAATTAACATGGTTTGATAGCAACATGAAATATTTAGAAATTTCCTGAATTAGATCTCCAGCAAATTTACATTCAGATTCTCTTCCTGACACTATGCTTCATCTTGTGTCACAGAAAAATAATGTCATAAGTGCACATAAAATGTGAACAATCTTAGGAAAGTAACCAAGTAAGTAAATTGATCAAGCATTACTTATCCAGTACAAACCAGTCTAAACACCTCCTTGTACGTGCAATTGTTATGCTACAGCAAACAATCCTATCAGCAGTTTTCCTTCTTTTAAAAAAAGAACATTTCTTTTGTAACAAGACTGCATAAGTGGATTTGATAATCTTGTGCACTCTACAAATACAAGAAACCTTATTGCTTTTCTGTACATGAAAGAAATGCAAGAGGACAATATTTTTGGATGGATGTCAAAACATATGTATAGTTACTTTCATGGGAAGATGACTTTGACATTGAACCTGCACACAGATACCAGAAAATATCACCTGCAGTTTAACATTTCACACGTTATTTGCTATTAATTTTATTTCCAAGGACATTAAGCTTACCAAAATGTTCCATTGGCAATTAAAAACTACAAAATGTTGGGAGGGAAAACCATGCCATAATTGGAAAAACCACACATTAAAAAATTATGTAGTGCCAGAAATATAACAATTGAAATGTCAAAGATGCTGACAAGGCAATGCAGTATATTGCTCACAAGTGACTACACTTTAGAATTAATTCAGTGGCTGTAAAAGCACTTTGGGACTTCCTGAGCTTGTGAAAGATGTTATATTCTCTCTTTATTTCATTGCACCAAGGACACAAGATTTTGGTTGTGCAATCAAGGAAGGTGCAGAATTGAAATCTGCACATTTCTCCACTTCCCACAGCACTCTTGTGCTTCACCGAACAGCTGAATGGCGGTATTTATACTGGGAAAGCACAGATCATTTTCCTGCACTGGTGACTGGACATGAGTGGTGCAAAAGGAAAGAAGCTAAAGACATCTGTTAATGAGTTGCCAAATGTTTTTGGATAGAATTTGAAACTATACATTAAAATGGTTTACTAGATTTATCATCAGTCAGGCTCGGATTATTAAATGAAATACATAATAAACTTTGACAATTCTTTTATGCTTGTAAATAATTAGCCACTTGTTTAAGCATTTGCTGTCAAGCTCAGTGAAACACATAGTTCTGAACGATGCAACTTCAACATCCAGAAGTTATACCACCAATTGGCTATACGATAACCAGTTTTTAAATCGTATACAATTCGATTATTTAAATTGTGTTTCTTATAGTAGGGCTGAAAGGTCAGTGGTTAGGCTTCAGTTACCTACTCGTCTGAGTCAGAAGGTTGTGGGTTCAAGTCCCACTCAAGGGGCTTTAATACAAATCTAGGACGACACTCTAGTGCAATGCTGAGGGAGTGCTGCACTGTCAGAGGTGCCTCTTCTGCTCTCAGGTGGACATAAAAGATCCCATGGCACTATTTCGAAGAAGAGCAGGGAAGTTATCGCCAGTGTCCCAGCCAATATTTATCCCTCAAACATAATAAAAACAGATCATCTGGTCATCACATTGCTGTTTGTGGAAGCTTGCTGTGCGCAAATTGGCTGCCACATTACAACAGTGAGTACACTTCAAAACTACTCCACTGGCTGTAAAGCAGTTTGAGACGACCAGTGGTCGTGAAAGGCACTACAGAAGTACAAGTCTTTTTTTCTTACCCTGGCAATTTGGTTGCTCCAGTGATGGAATTCTGGGAATTGTTGACCTAGGATTGTCACATTTCTACTTAGAAGTTTCCTACATGTCCAAGTTAGGGGTATCTAGAAATCAGAACTCAATGCAAGACAACAATGATTCATGGAATCAATAGCACGATAGCTGGCTGGACTGAAAACTAGCTTGACAACAGAAAGTAGATAATGAGAAACAGAAAAAGGTGTATCTAGGAGGCAATTAAGCTTTACAGGAACTGGTTTGACAATCAGGCATACAGCATTTGTGAACATCAAGTGTTGACTCCAACATATTGGGCTCAATTTTGGCCAGGAGTTGCTCTGTTTTTTTATGGAGCAACTTGGTTTTTCTGGCGTAACTGAAAAATCCCCATTTTCCCCAATGTGCACTAGTGTAACTGAGTTAGTTACGATTTTTTTTTTAAGGTTAGTTTGTTTTCTCAACCACCTACGCCAGTTCTGTCCATTTAGGCAACTTTGACCAGCTAATAGTTACTCCAGCGGACTCCACAGCGCATGTGCAGATGTCCCGGCACAGTTTTCGGCGCAAAACGTTGGCTGCAACCCTGACTTGACTGGCCACGCTACGTGACTGCAGTGAAGAGGCCCAACAACGGCCAAAGTGGCAACAACATTTTTCGGTGCAACTCCAGTAAGTGCTCAAAAAAACGGGCTCGGCCAAAATTGAGGCCATAATATTTACTTATGACAGCAAGCTGTTGCCAGTTGATCAATATAAATACTCAGTCAAGACAAACCAAGCCAATGGGTTAAGAAAGACAATCTTAAGTGTGTAAAAATATTGGGTACTACACATTGGAAGAGGAAATAATGAGTAGAGTAGGGGTCCACCAGAGAAAAAGTAAAATATTTACTGAAAGTAGTCAACCTTAAGTAGCTATCAATTAGTAACGAGAGACTAACCAAGTACTCTGATGTATTTCATTGGCAATTGATTAGCTGAAACAGGTTATTTTAATTCAGTATATTCTAAATATGGCCTTATGAATTGTGAACAATTTTTGACAACCTATCTTGAAATGAATATTGATGCATTGGACAAATCCAAGAATGAGAATTACTCCTGTAACCTCTACCTTTAAGGGCAAGAGCAGCATCACCTCAAGGTCCCGAGTTGGACAAATATTGCCGCGCCTTCAGTCACTGGTTTAATATCCTGGAATTGCCTACCTGACAGTATCGTAGCAACACCATCACCTGCAGTGGTTCAAGGAGATGGTCCACCATTAACTTCTAAAAGTAATAAATGCAGCCTCGATGTTGCCCACCCCGATGGAAATTCTGGATGAACTAACTAAGATGGTCCAAGTGACTGGTGACATCTTTAACTGTCTTGTGATCTTAGTGTCCAAAACTGATAATATTCAAAGTTTGACTAGCACTCCACACAATTGTAGGATTGCCTTGCTTTGATATTCTAAACATAGAAACATAGAAAATAGGTGCAGGAGTAGGCCATTCAGCCCTTCTAGCCTGCACCGCCATTCAATGAGTTCATGGCTGAACATGCAACTTCAGTACCCCCTTCCTGCTTTCTCACCATACCCCTTGATCCCCCGAGTAGTAAGGACTTTTGAATATATTTAGTGAATTGGCCTCAACAACTTTTTGTGGTAGAGAATTCCACAGGTTCACCACTCTCTGGGTGAAGAAGTTTCTCCCCATCTCGGTCCGAAATGGCTTACCCCTTATCCTTAGACTGTGACTCCTGGTTCTGGACTTCCCCAACATTGGAACATTCTTCCTGCATCTAACCTGTCTAAACCCGTCAGAATTTTAAACGTTTCTATGAGGTCCCCTCTCATTCTTCTGAACTCCAGTGAATACAAGCCCAGTTGATCCAGTCTTTCTTGATAGGTCAGTTCCACCATCCCGGGAATCAGTCTGGTGAATCTTCGCTGCACTCCCTCAATAGCAAGAATGTATTTCCTCAAGTTAGGAGACCAAAACTGTACACAATACTCCAGGTGTGGCCTCACCAAGGCCCTGTACAACTGTAGCAACACCTCCCTGCCCCTGTACTCAAATCCCCTCGCTATGAAGGCCAACATGCCATTTGCTTTCTTAACCGCCTGCTATACCTGCATGCCAACCTTCAATGACTGATGTACCATGATACCCAGGTCTCGTTGCACCTCCCCTTTTCCTAATCTGTCACCATTCAGATAATAGTCTGTCTCTCTGTTTTTACCACCAAAGTGGATAACCTCACATTTATCCACATTATACTTCATCTGCCATGCATTTGCCCACTCGCCTAACCTATCCAAGTCACTCTGCAGCCTCTCAGCATCCTCCTCGCAGCTCACACTGCCACCTAACTTAGTGTCATCCGCAAATTTGGAGATACTACATTTAATCCCCTCGTCTAAATCATTAATGTACAATGTAAACAGCTGGGGCCCCAGCACAGAACCTTGCGGTACCCCACTAGTCACTGCCTGCCATTCTGAAAAGTACCCATTTACTCCTACTATTTGCTTCCTGTATCAACCAGTTCTCAATTCACGTCAGCACACTACCCCCAATCCCATGTGCTTTAACTTTGCACATTAATCTCTTGTGTGGGACCTTGTCGAAAGCCTTCTGAAAGTCCAAATATACCACATCAACTGGTTCTCCTTTGTCCACTTTACTGGAAACATCCTCAAAAAATTCCAGAAGATTTGTCAAGCATGATTTCCCTTTCACAAATCCTTGCTGACTTGGACCTATCATGTCACCATTTTCCAAATGCGCTGCTATGATATCCTTAATAATTGATTCCATCATTTTACCCACTACTGAGGTCAGGCTGACCGGTCTATAATTCCTTGTTTTCTCTCTCCCTCCTTTTTTAAAAAGTGGGGTTACATTGGCTACCCTTCACTCCATAGGAACTGATCCAGAGTCAATGGAATGTTGGAAAATGACTGTCAATGCATCCACTATTTCCACGGCCACCTCCTTAAGTACTCTGGGATGCAGGCCATCAGGCCCTGGGGATTTATCGGCCTTCAATCCCATCAATTTCCCCAACACAATTTCCCAACTAATAAAGATTTCCCTCAGTTCCTCCTCCTTACTAGATCCTCTGACCCCTTTTATATCCGGAAGGTTGTTTGTGTCCTCCTTAGTGAATACCGAACCAAAGTACTTGTTCAATTGGTCTGCCATTTCTTTGTTCCCAGTTATGACTTCCCCTGATTCTGACTGCAGGGGACCTACGTTTGTCTTTACTAACCTTTTTCTCTTTACATACCTATAGAAACTTTTGCAATCCGCCTTAATGTTCCCTGCAAGCTTCTTCTCGTACTCCATTTTCCCTGGCCTAATCAAACCCTTTGTCCTCTTCTGCTGAGTTCTAAATTTCTCCCAGTCCCCGGGTTCGCTGCTATTTCTGGCCAGTTTGTATGCCACTTCCTTGGCTTTAATACTATCCCTGATTTCCCTAGATAGCCACGGTTGAGCCACCTTCCCTTTTTTATTTTTACGCCAGACAGGAATGTACAATTGTTGTAGTTCATCCATGCGGTCTCTAAATGTCTGCCATTGCCTCTTATGAAGTGTACCATCCATCACATCAGACTTTTTGATCACGTTTTGCATCTGCAAATAGCTTTTAATGACTACATACTTGGACCCCAAATCCTTCTCATGCTTCACCCCAGCATTTCTCTACTTAGATTATGTATTTAAGAGAACATCCCTTTAATCTCAATTCACTACTGCCTATATCCCAGTTTCCTATCCATCCACAAGCCTATCTCCAATTACATATGCTTCAATTTTAGTAAGCAATCTCTCGTGATTCTTTATCAAATAGTATCTGAAAATCTGTGAAATGAAATCCATTGAATGTCCACCCCTGAAAATATGCCACCATCATTGGACTAAAATTTGTACGGCATTTAAGAAACTTGTAAAGAGATGGCACTAAGAGTACAGTATTACGTGGAAAAAATAGTGGACATACACATTCTTTCAACTTTGTAACCACATGTAGTAGATGTGTACATCAGAGTATATTAAATTAAAAACAATATTTGATGGGTTCCATCATCTGATTGGACTCTGTCCAGTGTCTCATTTCCTTAGTGAGACAATTTTGGTCTTGCGTCAAACATATTCGCACTGCTCCTGCTTCATTCTTCACCCGTTGAACTAGATGGCCCACATCTTCCCATTCGGATTCTGGTTACTATCAGCCATGGCAGCATGGCTGTTTAAGGGAATGATTAAGGCACATTGTCGTATCTGAATAGTGTAAGTGTTAATTATCCAGAAAAGTTGTACCGGGTTGTACTTGTGTGAAATGCTAATACATGTATTGTGAACTTTATTCAGCAGGATAAGGCTAACTCAAATTCTAACTGCTAAGTAACAAGGTGGATCCAGCTCAGTACCTTTTCCTTTGTACATGGCAAGAACATGTTAATCAAGTACCTTATCATCATAGGCAGTCCCTCGGAATCGAGGAAGACTTGCTTCCACTCTAAAAATGAGTCCTTCAGTGGCTGAACAGTCCAATACGAGAATCTCAGTCCATCACAGGTGAGACAGATAGCCGTTGAGGGAAAGGTTTGCCTCGCGCTCTTTCCGGTGCCTGCGCTCGGCGATGAGACTAAAGATGCTCGGCGCCCTCCCGGATGCACTTCCTCCACTTAAGAGCGGTCTTTGACCAGGGACTCCCAGGTGTCAGTGGGGATGTCGCACTTTATCAGGGAGGCTTTGAGGGTGTCCTTGTAACGTTTCCTCTGCCCACCTTTGGCTCGTTTGCCGTGAAGGCGTTCAGAGTAGAGCGCTTGCTTTGGGAGTCTCATGTCTGGCATGCAAACAATGTGGCCTGCCCAGCGGAGCTGATCAAGTGTGGTCAGTGCTTCAATGCTGAGAATGTTGGCCTGGTCGAGGACACCACGTTGGTGCGTCTGTCCTCCCAGGGGATTTGCAGTACCTTATGCAGGTTGATGCTATCAGCCAGGTCTCAGATACACGTTGATCATGTGATACAGGGATTGGAGTTTAAACAAAGCAGCCTAGAAATTCCATTAGTAATGTTGTGCCAACAAAAGTGCATTGGAGTGGAGCCAACCTTCCACTTGTCAGTTTGGTCTCCCCATGACCCCACCTCAAATCCTGGGGACAGGGTTATTTAAATATTTGGGGAAGGCACGTGCCAATACCAGTACTAGTGGGGCATTTACCCCATAGACGCTGCAAAGTTTCAGAGCCTGGCCTCTCTGGGATTGATTTTCATTTAATTAGCATAGTTATTTGGTCATGGGCAGCAAGTATCTCTACTTCATGAAGGCGACACTATGGGCCCAAGTTTCAACATGATTCGCGCCTAATTTTTTTTTTTTAAAAAGGAGCAACTGGTGGAGAACGGACTATTTTAGAAATTGCAATTCTCCACATTTTTTTTCTGCAGTTCTAGTCAGGTAGAACAGTTCCAGTTTAGAACAGAATTTTTTCTTCAAAAGGGGGCGTGTCCAGCCACTGACGCCTGATTTCAAAGTTTCCACAGTGAAAATGTACTCCAAACTAAAGTAGAATGGAGCCAGTGAAGATTTTTGTAGAACTGAAAAAACCTGTTCTACACATTAAAAAATCAGGCGCAGGTTACAAATTAGGCGTCCAGAATGAGGTGGGGGGGGAGGGGGGGAGGGGGGGGGGAGGGAACTCATATTAAATTCGACAATAAATCCTTATTTATACTTCTACAAATAAATCCAACCTGAATAAACATTTATAAGCCAAGAAAAGATTAAATAAACCATCTTCCTATCGGTGTGAAAGTGCTTCAGCCAGGGAGAATTCTGCAGCCGTTCGTGCCGCTGAGCGGGAGAAAGCCGTTCGTGTCGCTGAGAGAGAGAGAGAGAGAGAGAGAGAGAGAGCGGGGGGGGGGGGGGGGGGGGGGGGGGGGAGTGGGTGTCGGGTCTGGTCGGCGGGTGTCTGGTCGGGTCGGGTTGGCTGGGGGGGGGGGGGGGGGGTGTCGGGTCTTGTCGGGGGCGGGGAGCAGGAGCTGGCCGTGGGAGGAGCCTTATTCACGCAGCCCCAGTGAGGCCATTCAGCCAGGGCTAGGGGCTGCGTGCTTCGGGCCCCTCCCACACAGTTCGGCGCCTGGAGCTACTGCACTTGCGTGCCGACTGTAGTGCGCATGTGCAGAGGTCCCGGCACTGTTTTCAGCGCAGGGACCTGGCTCCGCCCCCCCCACAGCTCGTGCTGGCTGCGCCGAGGGCCAGAGGACCTGTAAGTAGGTGGAGAATACCGAGGATTTTTTTAGGCGCCGTTTTAGGCACGAAAAACGGGCGCCCAGCTCGGAGGGGCGCCCGTTTTTTTTCTTGTGGAAACTTGGGCCCTATGTTCGGGAGTATAGAAGGCATAACTGATAACATTTTCAGGAGTGGCCGGGACAGAAGTAATGCCAGGACAGAGGGCAGAGGAAGTAGTGCCTGTGCTCCTTCATCACAAGCTCTGTGGGAGTGAGAAATGAATTCCACCACAATTTGCTTTCTCTCTGCTTTCAGATTTATGCCCCATAAAAGAGCAACATGAGCTGAGAAATTGTCGGCTTGGCTCAGTTGTGCATCACTCTCGCTTCCAAATCAGGAGATGAAAGTCCAGGCCCAGATTCATGATTTAGCACATATTTAGGCTCACACTTCAGTGCAGTACTGAGGGAGTGCTACAGCGTGGGAGGTGCTATTTTTTGGATGAGATGCTAACCCGAGGCCCTGTTCAGGTGGATGTAAACGATCCCATAGCATGACTCAGAGGAGCATGAAATTTTTCCTGTGTCCCAGCCAACATTCCTCCCTCAACCAACAGCAGTAACACAGATTACCTGGTCATTCATTCATAGGCTACCACATTTACCTACATAACAGTGAATGCACCTCCAAAGTAATCCATTGGCTGTAAACTACTTTGAGACCGCCAAAGGATGCCATGAGGCACCAGGCCAAGGGACACCTTTGTCTTATTACTCTCCTAAATCCCAAACATTTATCAAGTGCCATTCTGTCCAAAAAGTTTTTTTTTTAAAAAAAAGGGTAATTTCGAAGTCAATTTTTCTGCATAAACCAATGAATACAAAGTTTGTTTGCGTCATCAGTGATCAGATATGAAGTATAGAACTTTACACAAGTGATCAGCAGTCTCACCAGTTTATCTCAACAAACTACTGATTATTTTACAGATGGTATTGTAGCTTAAATATACAGACCATTTTACAAATGCAGCTTGTAAATTCTCCCAGTGAACAAATGCAGGAATTTCTAGCAGGTGGGAAGGAGTGAAGTCACATATGAATGTTGGTCTACAGAGATGTCCATCGCATAAAGAAAAAAATCCATTCCAGAGATTTCCTGGTCACCACTGCCAGAGAATGAAAACAGTTTCCTAAAATTTCTGAACCTTCTGTGAAGCAAATGGCATTGAGTACTAATAGGATTACATAGGAAATACGGCACAGAAACAGGCCATTCGGCCCAACCAGTCCATGCCGGCTTTTATGTTCCACTAGAGCCTCCTCCAGTCTTTCCCCATCTAATTCTATCCACATAACCCTCTATTCCCTTCTCCCTCAAATGCTTATCCAGCATAAATGCATCGATACTATTTGCTTCAACCACTCCCTGTGGTAGCGAGCTCCACATTCTCATTACTCTTTCAGTAAAATTTTCTTCTGAATTCCCTTTTGGATTTCTTGGTGACTATCTTATATTGATGGCCTCTAGTTATGCTCTTCCCCACAAGTGGAAACATTCTCTCTGTATCCACTCGATCAAAACCGTTCATAAATTTTAAAGACCTATCAGGTCACCCTTCAGCCTTTTTTCAAAATCGACCCAGCCTGCTCACCCGCTCAGACCGCTTCCCAGGGGGCAGAAGCAGGGCACTGAAGGAAATCCTTATTAGTCAGGAAAGTGCGTTAGGGAAATGGATGGGATTGAAGGCCGATAAATCCCCAGGGCCCGATAGTCTGCATTCCTGAGTACTTACGGAAGTGGCCCTTGAAATAGTGGATGCATTGGTGATCATTTTCCAACGTTCTATAGACTCTGGATCAGTTCCTATGGACTGGAGGGTAGCTAATGTAACACCACTTTTTAAAAAAGGAGGGAGAGAAAACAGGTTAATTATAGACCGGTTAGCCTGACATCGGTAGTGGGGAAAATGTTGGAATTAATTATTAAAGATGAAATAGCAACGCATTTGGAAAGCAGTGACAGGATCGGTCCAAGTCAGCATGGATTTATGAAAGGGAAATCATGCTTGACAAATCTTCTAGAATTTTTTGAGGATGTAGAGTGGAGTGAACAAGGGAGAACCAGTGGATGTGGTGCATTTGGACTTTCAAAAGGCTTTTGACAAGGTCCCACACAAGAGATTGGTGTGCAAAATCAAAGCACATGGTATTGGGGGTAATGTATTGACATGGATAGAGAACTGGTTGGCAGACAGGAAGCAGAGAGTAGGGATAAACGGGTCCTTTTCAGAATGGCAGGCAGTGACTAGTGGGGTACCACAAGGTTCAGAGCTGAGACCCCAGCTATTTACAATATACATTAATGATTTAGACGAAGGAATTGAATGTAATATCTCCAAGTTTGCAGATGACACTAAGCTGGGTGGCAGTATGAGCTGTGAGGAGAATGCCAAGTGGCTGCAGGGTGACTTGGACAGGTTAGATGAGTGGGCAAAGGCATGGCAGATGCAGTATAATGTAGATAAATGTGAGGTTATCCATGTGCAGGCTCAAAAAGGGCTGAATGGCCTATTCCTGCACCTATTTTATATGACACTATGCAAACAAACAGGAGAGGGAGGTTACAGACACATCTGCTGTATTTGGGCCTGCCCAACACTAGGAGTAACGGTAAGAGCCTCAAGCACCGGCAACTCGAGCAAAATGAACTCACCTTGCCCACAGACCATGTGTGCGTGCGTGCGTGCGTGCGTAAGAGAATGGAGTAGTCATGGACTCTCAACCAGAAACCACTGGCAGCAAAGCTCACTGCCAACCCGCCCAAGCTAGAAGCAACCCTCCAATGGTCAACCAGGAAGAGCAAAGTGCAGGTCACCGTCAATGTACGAATCATTTTGCATTAAAGACCGGGGGGGGGGGGGGGGGGGAAAAGAGCGAGAATGTCATGTATGGACCATGTATACTAACTATATAGTCACATAAGGTGTGCCACCAGAGGGCACTGCAGTGGGAGACCTGAGGGTCACCTGCATTGGTGTGCAGGGTCCCGTATAAAAGGCTGCCCACCATGCTTGTGCCTCACTCTGGAGTTACAATAAAAGGGACTAAGGTCACAACAGCTCAAGTACAATACTCGACCTCGTGGTGTCATTAATGAGTATTAAAGACATAACAGTTTCCTCCAGTTAAATATTGGGAAGACTGAAGTCACAGCCTTTGGCCCCTGCCACGAATTCCATTCCCTCCTTGGTAACCGTTTCAGTCCGAGTAAGACTGTTTGCAATCTTCCCGTCCTTTCGGACCCTGAGCTGAGCTTCCAACCCTACATCATCTCCATCTCACAAAGACCAGCTACTCCCCGCTCTAGTAGCCTGCCTCCATCACTAACTCAGCCCATCTGCCTCCGAAACCTGCAGACTCAACTATTCCACCACTTTCCTTTCCAGCTTCACATTCTCCACCCTCAAGTTCAGTTCTTCCAAAACGCCACGGCCTATATCATAATGACTTGGATAGATGGGAAAGCAAGCTGCGAGGAGGACACAAAGAGTCTGCAAAGGGATATGGACAGGTTAAGTGAGTGGGCAATTAGGTGGCAGATGGAGTATGTGGGGAAATATGAGGTGATTCACTGGTTTAGAAGAATAGGGAAAAAAAGGTTTCCCACCATTTAAACAAACAATTAAATGTTGATGTTCAGAGGGATTTGGGGGTCCTTGTACAAGAATCATAGAATGTTAACATGCAGGTACCGCATGCAATGAGGAAGGCAAATAGTACTTTGACCTGTAGTGCAAGGGGGTTGGAAAGCAAAAGTCTTGCAACAATTGTACAGGGCTTTGGTGAGACTACACCTGGCATGCCATGTACAGTTTTGGTCTCTGGACCCAAGGAAGGATATACTTCCTTAGGATAGGGTGCCATAGATTGATTCCTAGGATGAGAGAGTAGTATAGGAGGAGAGATTGAGTAGAATGGGCCTATATTCCTGGAGGTGATATCATTGAAACACACAATATTCTGAGTTTGACAGGGTAGATATTGAGAGTCTGTTTCCCTTGGCTGGAGAGTCTAGGTAGGGGGCATAATATCAGGATGAGTGGTTATTTCTTCACTCAGAGAGTTGTGAATTTTTAGAATTCTCTACCCCTGAGGGATGTGGAAGCTCAGCCATTGAGTATATTCTAGGCTGAGATTAATAAGAGTTTTGGACTCTAAGCAAATCAACGGATATAGGGATCAGACAGAAAAGTGGAGTTGAGGTTGAAGATCTGCGATGACCTTACTGAATGGCAGAGCAGGCTCAAGGAGCAATATGGTCAACTCCAGCTATTATTTCTTATGTTCTGATCCTGCACCAAGTCCCGTTCACGCATCACCCCTGTGCTCACTGACCTACATTGACTCCCAATCCACCAACACCCCAAATATTTTAATTAAATTCTCATCTTCGTGTTTACATCATTTCATGGACTCATCCTTCCTTTTCTCTAACCTCCTCCAGCCCTACACCTTCCCTCCCTGAAACACTCCGTTCCTCAGACTCTGGTCTGTTGTGTATGATCTCTCCGCCCCCCACCACCTACTTTTTGGCGCAGCATTGGCAGCTGTGCCTATGTATACATATACATATACAAACCAACAAACGAAAAATTGGCCAGGATTGGAGTGGGAGGAGGAGGCAGTAAAGAGTGCAAGAGCATTTACCTTTATAACTTATATTACACACAATAAGCTCGAAGACACAGGACAGATGTCACTTCGCTTACACAAATCCCGCCCTCCATTCCCAACCATAGATTTGGCCCCGAGCTGTTGGTATACTTGATATTTAAAAGGAACCAGCATTATTACGGTCAGTAAATCAAAACTTCAAACCCAAAACTTATCCAATCAGACGTGCCACCATCTTAATCTGCTGAAAGGAATAGCGCAGATGCCCAAATTTACAAAGCAGTAAGCAATGTGACCGTATTAAAGCAAAGTTAAGCCCCAGTAATGAAAGGATGTTTGGACTAGAATGATTAATAGAGGACAGAGACCTCCCCATTGAACTTGGATGGCAGAAAGAATGGAAGAGCATAGGGAATGTGCACATTTTTGAGAACTGTTAATTGTATATGGTATTTTCTGTTAGTTTGTATTGTGTGTACTTTATTATCCCAATGTATAAATATACAACAGCAAATGATATTACACAAACACTTCATCACAAAACAGGACTTTTCAATATGTAATAATCACTACTTGAAATAAGAGGTTCAAAGGCTTTGCTACAACTTGCCAATTTCAGCGATCTAGCCTTTGATTTTGTGTGTGTTAAATGCTCTAGGGTGGAACACTTGAGGCAGTTGCAGTAACCATGCCTTCAACTTTCACTGGAAGCAACTCAGAAGCTCAGTAATGTATCCAGAAGTAACATGCAAACCCCAGATCGCTGCTTCCCCTCACGAAGTGCAACTTAAATTAATGCTGATTAAAAAGATGGGAAATAAAACATTACGCTGCCACAGTATCTCCATTCACAAGTTCCAATAGTTCCTGTTAAAATAATCTCCCAATACTGAAAAGTATAAAACAGATGGCGGTAGAGAACGTCAATACACAAACTAGAATGACACCTGTGTTCCGATGCAAATATAGTTTTAAAGTATATTAGTAGTATTTCAGGGCCTGAAATGTCCTACATATTTGCACCCAGAGATATTAAATCTGAAAGCAAATCAAATGCACAGCCCAAGAGATCACGGTATTTTACACCCAAGTCTCTGCGATTTTCCCTGATCATCTATCAATTCCTTCACCCTAACACATCCATAATAATGGGCCTGACCCCAAGTAAAAGCCCTGTATGAGAGTTTTTGACTATTATGCTCTCAAAGGCTCTCTTCAAATTCCAACCATATTTTCATGTGCAGCAGGAAAGTCATTTTTTGCATTTTACTGCAATTTTAGTTTTTTTTTAAATTGCATCCTCAAGGAGACCTGCACTTTGTTTGCTGTTCCTTTTGAATGCATTTTTAAAGGCGCATTAAAAATTGAAAAGCTTTCCCAATTGCAGTTCTTGAACATGCTATGTGTGATGTGCATGAATGATTAAATTAATTGAAACTTTAATTTTCATACTTCAGGAAATAGATGGTGCGAGTTCAGTGCTGTCCTTGGACCCAGATTGTTTATGCTGATTTATGGCTATTTACACCCATTTCACATTTGGGCATATTTTAATGCGATTCGCCGGAAATTTTAGCGTAACTTGACATCAGCAGAATGGGTGCATTTTTGGGATTATTATTTTGGATATGAACAGCACGTCTATATTAAGATTTATCTATGGATGCTACATCAGGAGCTTATTTGTAACTCCCTTCTCCACCATCTCACTCTTGCTATTATATTTAGTTCTTGGCCCACGTCAGAGAAGCTCTACATACTTTCTTTCCAATAGCTAACTTTGCACAAAGTTCTTGTTTTGGAAGGCAAGAGATACGTTGCCTATTTGAAACTAACTCCAAAAAACTGTACATTTGAACCACTGTAGGTCGATTCCCCATTTTTGTTCACGTGTACTTTTTTGAATCCACTATTTTACCCTAGAACGGAAATTCTCCTCCCCCACTGGCCCAGGGAGTTGCTTCAGGAATTTTCTTCCCCGGTACTCAAACCTATTGGGGCTGCAATCCGCCTTGGGCAGGAGCACAAAACGGGCGATAGGCCACCCGCTTTACATTCCTGACTATTTTCTTTTTCAAATGGTGGAAAAGAGCATGGTCTGCTTTGGGTTCAAGATGAATTTCAACCAAATTATGTCTAAAAAATTAATTGGTAAATAAACCATTACAAAAAAAGTGCAAAAACCCATAAGAAAAGGGAAAATCTTGCTCATTTCCTATGTACTTTTAAACAAACAATTGGTAGCGAGGAAGTAAAGTCTCATTGTTAAGTTCAGGCCACAGACACACAGGGGCCAAGTTTCAGCCTGAGTTGCTCCTGTTTTTTTGGTGCAACTGGTTTAGAATGGAGTATCTTAGAAATTGCAATTCTCAGCATTTAGTTTGCTTCAGTTCTAGTCAGTTAGAACGGTTTCAGTTTGGAACAGATTTTTTTTTCCAAAAGGGGGCGTGTCCGGCCACTTACGCCCGTTTTGGAAGTTTAGGCAGTGAAAACTTACTCCAAACTAACTTAGAATGGAGTAAGTGTAGATTTTTGTACGCTCAGAAAAACCTTGCTACACTTAGAAAATCAGGCGTAGGTTACAAATCAAGCGTAGGGAATGGGGGGGGGTGGGGGGTTTAAAGGGAAGTTTGCAAACATTAAACACTTCAGTTTTACAAATAAAGAGCCATCAATCAATAAATCAACAAAAATTAATAAAAAACAACAAAATAAATAAAACATTTTCTACTTACCGACTGCGTGCTGGGACGCCCCCCCCCCCCCCACCCCACCCCCCCACCCCCCATCCAGTGTGTCTCTATCTCTGTGTGTGGGAGAGGGAGGGGAAGGGAAGGGAAGGGTCTGTGTGTGGGAGAGGGAGGGGGAAGGGAAGGGAAGGGTGAACGGGCCGGGCCCAAGACTTCCGGCTGGATTTACAGGTAGGTGGCGTTGGGTCCCAGGTCTCCGGCAGGGGGGGGGGGGGTGTCGCGGAAGCCGAGTCACCGGGGGCTGGGGGGGGGAAAGGGGAGAGCGCGAGAGTCAAGTCAGGTCGGGTCAGGAGGGAGCTGGGCGTGGGAGGTGAGCCTTATCCACGCAGCCCCAGTGAGGCCATTCGGCCGGGGCTAGGGGCTGCGTGCTTCGGGCCCCTCCCACAGTTTTGGGCACCTAGAACTACTGCACATGCATGCCCATTGTAGCGCACCTGTGCAGAGGTCCCGGCACTGATTTCAGCGCAGGGACCTGGCTCCGACCCCACAGCTTGTGTTGCGCCGCGCCGAGGGCCAGAGGACCTGCAGGGAGCCGGAGAATAGGTGAGTTTTTTTTTTTAGGCGCACTTTGTGGCGCGAAAAACGGGCGTCCAGGTCCAGGCTGCGCTTTTCTAGGCACGGCCCGAAACTTGGGCCCACAATAACCAGGACAGGGGGTGGGGGGTGCAGGTGGGTGTTGAGAGTGTAACAAGTCTAAAGTAGTAAAAACAAATCTCAGTATGTATTAAAAACTATCAGTCGCTCAGAGTCCTATTTTCCCCAGCACCACCAGTTTCAGCTACTATAACTTTATGGACAGCGCACGGGTAAGTCATACTGGAAACTCCGATACCTCTCCCACACGAATACTATTCTGTGCATTTGTAGTACAGTAAGGGGGCAAAATTGCCTAAAGACATTTAACCCCAGCCCCCCTCCAAATAAAACTGGATGGACAGCCACTAGCTTTGCCTTACATCTTCACCTTTAAAAAGTGGACATTGTAAAAATGTTTTTGCATGTACAGCCAAAAGAATACAAAATTATGCAACTTTACAATTCACAACAGGAAATTGCACAGAAGCCTGGAAGGTAACAAGGTAACGAGAGACTGCCAGTCAAGAATTGAAGGCTTCTTGCACAAAAATGTAGTCGATCACAAAATGCTTAGCAGTCAGCTGCAAAAGGGAAGGCCCAATTTACATCATAGGCTGAAAATCAGCTGCTCTTTCCACATCTTGAATTTACCAACGCAATCTATTTTTTGCTTCTGGTTTGTGGCACTCAATTGGGGCTGAGGTTACAGGTTACAGTGAAACATAAGATACTGAGGGGGCTCGACAAGGTAGATGCAGAGAGGATGTTTCCACTCATGGGGGAAATCTAGAACTCGAGGGCATAGTTTAAGTACAAGGGAGTCACCCATTTAGAACTGAGACGAGGAGAAATTTTTTCTCAGAGGGTCGTAAATCTGTGGAATTCTCTGCCCTAGACAGTTGTGGAGGCCGAGTCATTGAATATATGTAAAGTGGAGAGACAGATTTTTGAACAATAAGGGAGTAAAGGGTTATGGGGATGGGGCAGGGAGCAAAAGATCAGATCAGCCTGATCTTATTAAATGACGGAGCAGGCTCGAGGGGCCAAAATGGTGTCGGTCGGGCCGCCAGAGGCCAGACTGAGGCCAGGGGTGGGGGGCCTGACTGAGGCCAGGGGTGCCCCCCCCCCCAGGGAGGCCGGGCGTCTGAATTTTGGACATCGCACCTGTACTGTGTACTGTGTACATGACAATGCATAAATTCGGTGTGAATTCAAATTATAAATGCACAATCAATTCCCACCAGATAAAAATTCATTTTGGAGTTAATAGTGAACAGATAGATAATGTCCTTTTCAGATCGGACTGTGGAAAGTAACATGGAAGCAGAAACAATGAAAATAATTGGAGATTTTGAAAATGGAATCGAAGTCCCATGAAAAGGATTGTGTGCTTCCAAACTCAAGTTGTGTTAAACAGGAGCTCAATCATACAGCACAGGAGGCAGCCATACAGCCCATCGTGCCTTTGCTAGATCTTTGAAAGAGCTATTTATAATTAGTCCTACTCCCCTGCTCTTGCCTCATAGCGTGCATATTTTTGCTTTTCAAATATATATCCAATTCACTTTTGAAAGTTATTGTGGAATCTGCTTCCACCACCTTTTCAAGCAGTGCATTCCAATCATAACTTGGCAAGTAAAAACAGAACCTCTTCCTCTTCCCTCTGGTTCTTTATAAGCTTTAACACAAGAGTGAAGTGCTGATTGCAGGTCTGTCACTGGTGATAATGTGAATAATTTGGGTTGATAACTTGTGCTCCTACAAGAGGCATAGTGAATGAGGAGTGAAACCCCAAGAACAAGACTGCCATTAAAGATTAAACAGCTTGTGTGTCAAGAGAATTAGGAGATAGAATATTCAAATCCTATAAGTGAGTTACAGGGAACGGCAAGCACAACAGCATAAATAAATGGAGAACACTACAACAGGCTTGTTTGGTTAGAGTTTAGTCTGTTGCTAGTACACACAGTATAAAGCCAAACATGAGGAGGAATCATCCGCATCGTACGAATTCAGACTTTGGGCAGGGCGTTTCATTTGCCTTTTCAAAAAAAAAGTGGTACTTGTACAGAAAATAAAATGGAAACTCAGTACCCAGGGGTTACAAATTCAGTCTGCCTTGGACACCTTCTCTGGTTCAGTGGCGTCAGTCACAGAAGCATTACCCATATCCCTTGTGTTCCAGTTGATTCACAATGCCCAATAATCAACTTGTACAACAGCATAAGGGATGCAATATTGGTCCAGAAATTCCGCTTTCTCCTTCCCACGGGCATTCGACTAGATTTGAGAGAAAAAATACGCACCTACCAGAAGGTGCTGCGCCCGCTCGACTTGCGCAGTCCTGGAGCTGGAGTCACACGGCTCTGGGCAGCCAATCAGGTATAGTGTATTCTCATTCATAGTAATAGTTGACGACAAAACTCCTATTACTATGAATGAGAACCCCCCCCCGCCCCAAAACACTTAAAAATAGAATATATACACTACATATTTAAGATTCATTTAAATTAAAGTTATTAATGTCTTATTTTTTTTTTAAATCGGATTTTTTAAATTATGCCTTAAATAAACTTACTGTAGTGGGGAGGGTTTTTTTAAACAATAAAATGTGTTTTTATAACTTTAAAAAATACACACATTTTAAAATAAACACTTGCGCCTGTAAAAGTAGGCTATACACCTGCTTTTTCAGGCGCAAGATTTTTGAGGACATTTGCTGGGCAAGATATGGGTAAATATCACAAATCTTGCCCTGCAAGCGCTCACGATATGCATGAAATCTGTCAAGCCAGAAACTTGACCGATCGGAAAAGCCGATTTTCAGCGCATGCGCATTGCGCGCTGCAAACCGGCTTTTCCCGATGCCTTCCCGAGTCCGTAGAAACTTCAGGGTCAATGGGCCCAAGTTTCCACATGATTTGCGCCTGATTTTTTAGGAGCAACTGGTGGAGAACGGACTATCTTAGAAATCGCAATTCTCCACATTTTTTTTTCTGCAGTTCTAGTCAGGTAGAACAGTTCTACTTTGGAACAGAATTTTTTCTTCAAAAGGGGGCATGTCCGGCCACCGACGCCTGATTTGAAAGTTTCCACAGTGAAAATGTACTCCAAACTAAAGTAGAATGGAGCCAGTGAAGATTTTTGTAGAACTGAAAAAACATGTTCTGCACATTAAAAAATCAGGCGCAGTTTACAAATTAGGCGTCCAGAACGAGGTGGGGGGGGGGGGGGGGGGAAGGGAACTCATTAAATTCTACAATAAATCCTTATTTATACTTCTACAAATAAATCCAACCTGAATAAACATTTATAAGCCAAGAAAAGATTAAATAAACCATCTTACTACCTGTGTGAAAGTGCTTCAGCCAGGGAGAGAGAGAGAGAGAGAGAGAGAGAGAGAGAGAGAGAGAGAGAGAGAGAGAGAGAGAGAGAGAGAGAGAGAGAGAGAGCGGGTGTCGGGTCTGGTCGGCGGGGGGAGCGGGTGTCGGGTCGGGTCTGGTCAGCAGGGGGTGGGGGGGGGTGGGGAGCGGGTGTCGGGTCTGGTCCGAGGGCGGGGGGGGGGGGGGAGCAGGAGCTGGCCGTGGGAGGAGCCTTATTCACGCAGCCCCAGTGAGGCCATTCAGCCAGGGCTAGGGGCTGCGTGCTTCGGGCCCCTCCCACACAGTTCGGCGCCTGGAGCTACTGCACTTGTGTGCCCACTGTAGCGCGCATGTGTAGAGGTCCCGGCACCGTTTTCAGCGCAGGGACCTGGCTCCGCCCCCCCCACAGCTCGTGCTGGCTGCGCCGAGGGCCAGAGGACCAGCAGGTAGGTGGAGAATACAGAGGATTTTTTTAGGCACCGTTTTAGGCGCGAAAAACGGGCGCCCCTCCGTGGAAACTTGGGCCCAATGTGTCCCCTTTGACAGACAAGCTAGTTACTGTAAACTCAGTCGTGTCCTTATGTGCTTCTCCAATCTTTTGATGGAAAGACTGATGAACACTTTGATAAGACAACGACAATGACAAATAATAAGCTGGTTTATTTTGGGGATTACATTTGTCTGAAAAAAATTAGTAAATTGCAGAGTTATTATTTTTTAAATCTCCTACACATAACAGCAAAACACACTACACTATCCCAAATAGCAAAAAAAAATTCACTTGTTTTATATCTTTTGGGTCAGCTTCCAGTTGAGAAAACTCAATTCAATTTCCAGCTCGGGTCAAATCCTGCCTTCAATAGACTTGACTGACCCTGAACATGGGTTTGTGTGTGTTTATTCTGGCACGAGAAAGCGGAATCTCACCAGACATCCCCTATTCAGCTTGAATGAATCAAGTCATCTCAACCAGATTAATTGTGAACAATCACCGAATTGCCCAAACTAATTTTAATTGTTTGAAGCACACTGGTTCAGACACCCGGTCTGAACTTTAATCTATACTAGTAGTCCTGTCAATGTGAGCCTAACTTTAGCACCATTGTAGCATCTTAATAGATCACTGGAGAAGCACATTAGGGCACATCCGAGTTTATAATATTTAGTCGCCACTGGACAAGACCTTGCTCAGCTAAGCCTGTGCAGTAGCCGCTGTACAATGACCACTCCATGTTAAAAGAACTTACGCACAGGCATCGTCCACTCCTCTAACATGAAGTTCGGGACCTGGAACATCAGGACCCTCACGGACAATACCAACAGGCAGGAACGCCGCACTGCCATAGTTGCCCGGGAACTTAAGACGCTTCAATGTCGACATCGCCGCCCTAAACGAGATCCGGCGGGCAGGGGAAGGCCAGCTCAAGGAACAAGGTGGAGGTTACACCTTCTTCTGGAAAGGAAACCAGAGGAAGAACGGCGCCTCCACAGAATCGGTTTCGCCATCAAAACGAGCTGGTCGACCGCCTCTGGGGTTAACGAACTGTGGGGTTAACGAACACCTAATGACTCTTTGACTCACTCTATCCTGGAACCAATGCGCCACAATCAGTGCATACACCCCAACACTCGATGCAATGGATGAGACCAAAGAGGGTTTTTAATTCCAACCTCAAAACATCCCTATCCTAGAAACATAGAAAATAGGTGCAGGAGTAGGCCATTTGGCCCTTCGAGCCTGAACCACCATTCAATATGATCATGGCTGATCATGCAACTTCAGTACCCCATTCCTGCTTTCTCTCCATACCCCTTGATCCCTTTAGCCATAAGGGACACATCGAACTCCCTTCTGAATATGTCTAATGAACTGGCCTCAACAACTTTCTGTGGTAGAGAATTCCACAGGTTCACAATTCTGAGTGAAGAAGGTTCTCCTCATCTCGGTCCTAAATGGCTTACCCCTTATCCTTAGACTGTGACCCCTGGTTCTGGACTTCCCCAACATCGGGAACATTTTTCCTGCATCTAACCTGTCCAATCCCGTCAGAATTTTATATTTTATGACGGACGACAAACTGACCCTCCTCGGTGACTTCAACGCCAGGGTCGGCAAAGATACAGCCCTCTGGGGAGGCGTGATTGGCAGAGAGGGTGCAGGGAAAGCCAGCTCCAGCGGTATTCTACTCCTGACAAAATGTCTAGAGCATCACCAACACCTTGTTCCGCCAGAGGGACAAATACAAGGCATCGTGGCAACACCCTCGCTCCAAACACTGGCACCTGCTCGACTACATCATCGTCCGAACAAGGATGTGCACATCACCCGCGCCATGACAGGAGCCGACGACTGCTGGACAGACCACCGCCTAATCCAATCCATTATTGACATCAACATAGCCCCAAAGCGGAGGGGGCAGCAGAAGCAGTGCCACAAAAAAGTCAATGCCGGGGCATTTAAAGACCCAGCTAAGAGAGCCTTATACACTCAGCGCCTCACAGCCCCCGAGACGCAGAATGCCCACAGCACTTGGTCTGCCCTCCAGGCCTCCATAACCAGTGCCTGCAAAGAGACGCTCGGTCACTCAATCAGGAAACACCAGGACTGGTTTGATGACAACGACCAGATCAAAGAACTAATAGATCGCAAGCGCAGGGCATTTCTGAGCATTACAACAACCCAACTCAGGAGCAGCAAGGCAGCATTACAGACGGCTCAAGGCTGAGGTCCAACGAAAAACACGGGACCTAAAGAACAGGTGGTGGATGGAGAAAGCACAGGAGATACAGCAGCTGGTCGACTGCCATGATGTGCGAGGATTCTTCATCGCAGTCAAGGCCACCTACAGTCCAAACTCCCAAGGCCCCACCCCACTGATGGCCAAGAACGGGGAAACACTCATCAAGGACACCGAGGCAGTCAGGACCCACTGGAAGGAGTACGTCGAAGATCTCCTCAATCGAGACTCTGCCTTTGACTCGAGTGTTCTCGACTCCATCCCGCAGCATGCTACCCACCACCACCTCAGTAAAACCCCAGCATTGCACAAGGTAGAAAAAGCCATAAAACAGCTCAAGAATAACAAGGCTACGGGAGCGGATGGAATTCCCGCTGAGGCACTGATGTACGGCGGGGAGGCACTGTTGGCGCGAATACATGACCTCATCTCTCTCATCTGGAGGGAAGAGAGCATGTCGGGAGATCTCAGAGCTGCAGTGCTTGTGACCATCTTTAAAAAAAAAGGGGGACAAGTCCAACTGCGGCAACTAGAGAGGAATTTCCCTGTTATCAGCCACTGGGAAAGTCTTCGCTAGAGTCCTCCTCAATCGTCTTCTCCCTGTGGCTGAGGAGCTCCTCCCGGAGTCACAGTGTGGATTTCGTCCCCTATGGGGGCACAACGGACATGAGTTTTACAGTGCGACAGCTGCAGGAAAAATGCAGGGAGCAGCAACAGCCCTTATACATGGCCTTCTTCGACCTTATAAAGGCCTTTGACACGGTCAACCGCGAGGGTCTATGGAGGGTCTTCCTCCATTTCGGATGCCCCCAAAAGTTCTTCACCATCCTCCACGATGATATGCAAGCAGTGATCCTTACCAACGGATCCATTACAGACCCAATCCACGTCCGGACCGGGGTCAAACAGGGCTACGTTATCGTCCCAACCCTCTTCTCACTCTTCCGCGCTGCCATGTTCCACCTCAGTCAAGAAGCTCCCCGCTGGAGTGGAACTAAACTACAGAACCAGGTCCAAGACCACCCCAACTTGTGTCGTCGAGCTACAGTATGCGGACGATGCCTGCGTCTGCACACATAGAGGCTGAACTCCAGGACATAAGTTGACGTATTTACTGAGGCATTCGAAAGCATGGGCCTCACACTAAGCATTCGGAAGACAAAGATCCTCCACCAGCCTGGCCTGTCCTCGCCACACAGCACTGCCGCCGAGTCATCAAGATCCACAGTGCAGCCCTGGACAACGTGGACCATTTCCCATACCTCCGGAGCCTCTTATCAGACGTTGATGACGAGATTCAACACCGCCTCCAGTGCACCAGTGTTTGGAGACCAGGCCCTCAGATCTGCCACCAAGCTCATGGTCTACAGGGCTGTAGTAATACCCGCCCTCCTGTATGGCTGAGAGACATGGACCATGTACAGTAGACACCTCAAGTCACTGGAGAAATGCCACCAACGCTGTCTCCGCAAGATCTTACAAATCCCGAGAGGACAGACACACCAACGTTAGCGTCCTCGACCAGGCCAACATCTTCAGCATTGAAGCACTGACCACACTCGATCAGCTCCGCTGGGCAGGCCACACTGTTCGCATGCCAGACACGAGCTCCCGAAGCAAGAGCTCTACTCGGAACTTCTTCACGGCAAACGAGCCAAAGGTGGACAGAGGAAACGGTACAAGGACACCCTCAAAGCCTCCCTGATAAAGTGCAACATCCCCACCGACACCTGGGAGTCCCTGGCCAAAGACCAAAGTGGAGGAAGTGCATCCAGGAGGGCACTGAGCACCTCGGGTCTCATCGCCGAGAGCATGCAGAAATCAAGCACAGGAAGTGGAAAGAACAAGCGGCAAATTTGTCCCACCCACCCCTTCCCTCAACGACTATCTGTCCCACCTGTGACAGGGACTGTGGCTCTCGTATTGGACTGCTCAGCCACCTAAGGACTCATTTTTAGAGTGGAAGCAAGTCTTCCTCGATTCCAAGGAACTGCCTATGATCATGATGGTAGGTCAATGGGGACACATTATTATATCCATTTGGTTGCAACATTACTTGTGTAATAGCGTAATGTTCCTCCCTTGTCCAGACACCCCAAAACATGACCACTTTATTTCATAAAATAGTGGATAAAGTACATATACTTAAACCAGAGTACTCAAAGTGTTCCATCACAAATACACCCTGAAATGTTGAAGCGCACTTTTTGCTACTCTCCCATCCATTTATGCCTTGTAATGACTGAAGCTTGAAGCCCAGTTAGAAAACATAGTTGTACTAATCTATGGATATTAATTTAAACTCTTGGAATTCTGCCTAATCTTAGAATATTTGATTATAAGTAGAAGAAATTCTGATTTAATTCCTATTGAAGGCTTATAAATTGAATCATGAATTCAAACTAGTTACAAAAAAAGAAAAGTATGAAAGACAAGGAGACTGAATTAGAATGTTCTCTTCTCCTAAAGATCTGGATTAATAATCAGTCCAGTTTGATGGAATGAAAATCATTTGTTTACATCACAGCTTCAAATTGTTAATCTTGATAGCCCTCAAGTTTCTTTTTGTATTCCTTTTTGCACCTCTTACCATTTTTGTCTTCCTTTGTTGTTTTCTATCTCTCCCAGTCCCCTGGATCTACACTCTTCTTTGCACTTGTGTATGCTTTTCCCTTTAGTTTTTATGTTATCTCCCATCACTTTTGTCAACCTTATAAGTAGAGCTCTTTCCCCTTAGGGGTATATAACTAGTCCTGTATCAAGCTTAAATTCTCTTTAGAACACCTCCCTCTGTTCTCAACTACCACTGCAGAGCTTCTGTGCATTTTATAAAGTTGAGATTTTGGGACCATATGCACTTAATGGCCATTTGTTTCAAGAAAAATCTTAATTCATCTGCTGGCATCAACTGCTGGCTTTGACCAGGTTGATGACATTTCTTAAATAAACCTGCATTCATTACTCGTCAAAAACTGCAAGAAAAACTAAAATGAAACAAAAAATGATAAAAGCAGCTCGAGAACAAACTGCAGAAAGCCAAACTGTTAAACCATGGAAGGGACCAAGACTGGAAACACGATTCAACAAGTTTTGATGAATCTTTTCCCTGGTGCAGCGAAAAATTATGAATTGCTTCAAAGGAGGAGATGTAAAATCTAGACTGAAGCCTGCATTGTATAAATTGTAAAAAGGAAAAGTGTTGAATGGTTTATCCATTTGGAGAATGGATTATTCATTTGCACATGGAGGCTGAGCAGCAGAGGATGAGAACGCAGGACTCGATCCAAGGATTACAGACCAGAAACCACAGATTGATGCTCAATTCAGAAACAGTTGTTCTATGGACATGGTTGGTTAATTTTTCTGCCCACAGGAATGACACTTCAGTCACGCGAAAACCAGGAATGATATTTCATGGCCACGAATCAATGTTTAATTATCACTATTTAAAAGAACAGATGACCCAATATTCTCTGCAGTTCCCTTCTTGACAAGCCCATCTCTGACCGACAAGCAATCTGGAAGAAGCCAGTACAACTTTCCCCACCCCCACACCCTGCCAGAGAAAATAAATCACATCTGTTGCCAATATAAAACTCTACCCTACATTACAAATCCACCCCAACCACATTAGCCCATCCTCAAGCAATAACATACAAGAGGGAAAGGGCAAAAAGGCAAGGAGGTGAGCATAAGATGTATAAAATCAGAGGTAGAACATGCATTTGCAATCTCACGATTCAAGTTCGAGATACTGTACTTGTTTTTTTTGTGAAAATGTAACTTCTGAGCAGCAACACTTGGAGATTGATAACCAGTTTGAAAAAAGCAAACATAACTCTAGGAATCTTGCAAAGAGTTATAAAATCAGTACATTACACCTGTGTCACTAAAAACCAATGCTCTATGGAGACTAAAAGGAAACTATTTATGCAACATATCCCACTCATTTTGTTTGAAAGGAAACTCTAATGGTCAGGGGCCAACAGTAAAGGAAAGGAAAACATTCACAGACCTCAGCACATGTATAAAACAGGAAGTTACTAATTGTTAAACGTCATTTGTACCAGGCCATTTCCTCTGTCTACCTACAGCAAAATGTTAACTCAATATACTCATTACGCAAAGACAGTGTTTTTGTGGCAACCTGCAGACTCCATTTTAAGCAAAGTTACCTCAGAATTCTTCTGTCTCGAATTACTGCAGATAGATTTAAGCCCCTTTTTAAAAAAAAACAGTGCATTAAACCACCACGTTAAAACATAGAAAACCATAAACTCCGGCTGGCCATCACACTTTTGACAATGTACAAAGTAAAGCCCCATTTAAGGCAAGGCAGTACATTAGAACATTGGGCCCAAGTTTCCACATGATTAAAAAACGGGCGCCCCTCCGAGCTGGGCGCCCGTTTTTCGCGCCTAAAACGACGCCGGAAAAAAAACGAGCGATTCTGGAGCGCTTTGCAGCTCCTTGTCTGCTTGGCACGGCGCCCAGGGGGGGCGGAGCCTACACTCGCACCGATTTTGTAAGTGGGAGGGGGCGGGTACTATTTAAATTAGTTTCTTTCCTGCCAGCAACGCTGCGCGTGCGCGTTGGCGCATGCTCAGTGTGAAAAAAACATTGGACTCGGCCATTTTTGTAGTTCTTTGTAGCTGCTTAGTTTTTGAACATTTTTTAATAAAAGTACATTGCCATCAGCAGAGGCTTCTTGTAGCAGTGAGAAGGGTGCAGGAAGCCTCAGAAAGTTGAGGCAGCCGTTTCCAGACGACCTCCCCCTTTTGCCGTCGGGAAATGGCTCCTCAATTTCTGAGGCTTCCTGCAGCCTTCTCTCTCTCCCCCCAGCCGTCTGTGTTCCATTCTCTCTCTCTCTCTCTCTCCCCTCCTCCCCTCCTCCCCCCCCCCCCACCCCCCCGCGCGTCTCTCCCCCCCGCGTTTGGTCGGCTCCCTTCCCTCCCCCTCCTCGCGTTCGGTCGGCTCCCTGCCCCTTCTCCTCCTCCTCTCTCTCTCTTCTTCTTTCCCTCCCCCCCCCGCGTTCGGTCGGCCCCCTTTCCTCCTCCTCTCCCCCCCCCCCCCCCCTCCGCGTTCGGTCGGCTCCCTCCCCCGCGTTCGGTCGGCTCCCTCCTCCTTCTTCTCCTCCTCCTCCTCCCCACCCCCCCACGTTCAGTCGGCTCCCTTGTTTTGTGAGGCTTCCTGCAGAATTCTCCGTGGCTGAAGCACTTTCACACAGGTAGGAAGATGGTTTATTTAATCTTTGCTTATAAATGTTTATTCAGGTTGGATTTATTTGTATAATATTTGTATAAGTATAAATAAGGACTTATTGTAGAATTTAATGAGTTCCCTTCTCCCCCACCCCCCACCTCGTTCTGGACGCCTAATTTGTAACCTGCGCCTGATTTTTTAATGTGTAGAACAGGTTTTTTCAGTTCTACAAAAATCTTCACTTGCTTCACTCTACTTTAGTTTGGAGTACGTTTTCACTGTGGGAACTTTCAAATCAGGCGTCAGTGGCCGGACACGCCCCCTTTTGAAGAAAAAATTCTGTTCCAAAGTGGAACTGTTCTACCTGACTAGAACTGCAGAAAAAAAAATGTGGAGAATTACGAATTCTAAGATAGTCCGTTCTCCACCAGTTGCTCCTAAAAATCAGGCGCAAATCATGTGGAAACTTGGGCCCATAGACTTGCTGTGTTGCAGGGCAATGGGACTCAGATTTAGCTCCCTACTCGACTGAGATCCTCAGCTAAATAGCATCACTGTGGGAAAGCTAGCCAATGCACAAACATTGGAGGCAATGTCATGCGGCCCAAATGACAAAAAAAGGAAAAATACCAAAGTTACCGAAAAAGAAGGTTTAGCTTACACCGAATTTCATCATCATCAGCGCAATGTTTGTACAAACATATGGGAAGAGTAACATTTCTCTTTTTCTCCTCCCCACATAAAAAGACAGCATCAACTATATGGCAGATTTCAATTATAAGATGCAAAAATTTAGCATTTATCCTCAAAGCAAAAACATTCACCAAACACCTTGCACGCAGTCATTAACTTCACATCACCCGCACAACATTTTCTAATTTTATTGCATTAAAATTTAGTTTTATTTTCATACATAAAAATTAAACATCCGTATCCAACAGTGTCTCTCCCTCTCGATTGCTCAGTGACCTTCTACAGGCATACCAATGGGCCTGAAATCGCACTTCCCATGGGCGCGTGCGAAGTGCACGCATGCGAAGGAAAAGGGCCTCCGCGGGCTGAGAGCTGGGCTATTTTCCCAGCGAATGTCCTTCAAATTCTTGCGCCTGCTTTTACCAGCATAAGAGTTTTAAAGAATAGAAAAATAAAATGTTATCACTCATATATATTAAAAACCCTGTCACAATTAAGGCAAGTTTCTTTTTCGCCTTGTTAAAACATTTTCTTTTAAATCCCCCCAAAAATGTACAAAATATTTAATTAAATTGTATTTTAATTAATTTTAAATAAGTGAAGTGTTTTTTTTTAAATTTATTTTCAGTGCGTGTGTTTTTGGGGGTACACCCATTCATACTTATGGCAGCTCCGTACATACAGAATTGCCATAAGTATGAATGGGGATGCCTTCCAATAGGTTGGGCCAGCCCACGTGATCCCAGAGATCCGTACAATCCTGGGATACGTGGGCCCCTACGCTGGCCTTCGTGTAGAGCCGCATGACCGCAAGTTGCCGAACCTCGGGGACCACCAGATACTTTCTTGGAAATCATTGCGGTCGAAGGTATCCGCCTACAGGAAGCCTCCAAATGCAATTTCTGGGCCTCTGTCTCATCCAAATGAGGGGTCATGGATATGGCAACTCCAATATTTATCCCCTTTGCTTTACTAACCTTGTAAGGGACTGGCAGAGGTTCCACTCCTTAAATCGGCTAAGTGGGACCAATAGCAGAATAGTTGTTACTGGACTAGTAAACCAGAGACCTGGCCTAATGATCCAAGGACGTGAGGTCAAATCCCAACACGGCAGCTGGGGAATTTAAATTCAGTTAATTAAATAAGTCTAGAAATAAAAGATAGCATCAGTAATGGGAACCATCAAACGATCTGATTATCATAAAAACCCATCTAGTTCACTAATGTCCTTTAGGGAAGGAAATCTGCCGTCCTTACCTGGTCTGGCCTACATGAG
The DNA here is from genome assembly GCF_044704955.1 of Pristiophorus japonicus. NCBI lineage: Eukaryota > Metazoa > Chordata > Chondrichthyes > Pristiophoridae > Pristiophorus > Pristiophorus japonicus. The sequence continues at coordinate 278,565,922 of NC_091978.1, forward strand.
ACTCGAGCCACAGCAAGACTCTTAACTGCATTCTGAAATAGCCTAGCAAGCCACTCAGTTGTGAAAAACACTAAGAATAATAAAATCGATGGACCATCCAGCATCTATCTCTGCATACTCCGAGAATCATACCTTTCAGCCATTGCTCCAGACTCCTCCATCTATGTCTTGTTCCACCGACAGGACAGACCCACCAGGGGTGGAGGTACAGTGGTATACACAGTTGGGAATGAATGTCCCCAGGAGTCCTCAAAATTGACTCCAAACCCTATGAAGTCTCATGGCTTCAGATCAAGCATGGGCAATTGAAACCTCCTGCTGATTACCACCTACCGCCCTCCCTTAGCTGATGAATCAGTACTCCATGTTAAACACCACTTGGAAGAAGCAGAGGGTAGCAAGGGCACAGAATGTGGGGAACTTCAATGTCCATTACCAAGAGTGGCTCAGTAGCACCATTACCCTAGTTCAATGAGGTGTGTAGAAGAGCATGACAGGAGCAACACTAGGCATACCTAAAAATGGGGTGCCAACCTGGGGAAGCTGCAACACAAGACTACATGCATGCTAAACAGCAGAAGCAGCATGCTATAGACAGGGCTAAGTGATCCCACAATCAACGGATCAGATCAAAGCTCTGCAGTCCTGCTACATCCAGTCGTGAATGGTGGTGAACAATTAAACTAACCGGTGGCTCCATGAATATCCCCATCTTCAATGATGGCGGAAAGACGAGGTTTAAAGTGTTTGCAACCATCTTCAGCCAGAAGTGCCGAGCGGATGATGCATATCGAGCTCCTCCCAAGGTCCCCATCACAGAAGCCAGTCTCCAGCCAATTCGATTCACTCCATGTGATAGCAAGAAACGGCAGAGCACAATGGTTACAGCAAAGGCTATAGGTCCAGACAGTCGTGTTAACAACTTGTGCTCCAGAACTAGCCGGGCCTCCAGCCAAGCTGTTCCAATGCAGTTATAACACTGGCATCGAACCGACAATGTGGAAAATTGCCCAGGTATGTCCTGTCCACAAAAAGCAGGACAAATCCAATCCAGCCAATTACCACCCCATCAGTTTACTCTCAATCAGCAAAGTGATAAAGGTGTCGTTGGCAGTGCTATCAAGCGGCACTTGCTCACCAATAACCTGCGCATCGATACTCAGTCTGGGTTCTGCCAGGACCACTCAGCTCCAGACCTCATTACAGTCTTGGTCCAAACATGGACAAGAGAGCTGAATTCCAGGAGGTGAGGCGAGAGTGACTGCCCTTGACGTCAAGGCAGCATTTGACCGAGAGTGGCATCAAGGAGCCCTAGTAAAACTGAAGTTAATAGGAATCGGAGGGAAAATTCTCCACTGGCTGGTGTCATGCCGAGCACAAAAGAAGACGGTTGTGGTGTTTGATGGTCAATCATCACAGTCCCAGGACATCGCTGCAGGAGTTCCTCAAGGCAGTGTTCTAGGTCCAACCCATCTTCAGTTGCTTCATCAATCACTTTCCCTCCATCATAATGTCAGAAGTGGGGATGTTTCGCTGATGACTGCAGTGTTCAGTGCCATTCGCAACCCCAGATAATGAAGCAGTCCATGCTCGCATGCAGCAAGACCTGGACGACACTCAGGCTTGGGCTAAGTGGCAAGTAACATTCGCGTCACACAAGCGAGAGTCTAACCATTGCCCCATGACATTCAACAGCATTACCATTGTCAAATCCCCCACCATCAACATCCTGAGACGTGTACCATATACAGTAGACACCTCAAATCACTGGAGAAATACCAACAATGTCTTCACACATCTTGCAAATCCCCTGGGAGGACAGACGCACCAACATTAGCGTCCTCGATCAGGCCAACATCGAAGCACTGACCACACTCGACCAGCTCCGTTGGGCGGGCCACATTGTTCGCATGCCTAACACAAGACTCCAAAATCAAATCGCTCTACTCGTAACTCCTACACTGCAAGCGAGCCCCAGGTGGGCAGAGAAAACGTTTCAAGGACACCCTCAAATCCTCCTTGACAGAATACAATATCCCCACCGACACCTGGGAGTCCCTGGCCAAAGACCACACTAAGTAGAGAAAGTGCATCTGGGAGGGCACTGAGCACCAAGTCTCTTCGTCGAGAGCATGCAGAAAACAAACCAGTCCCACCCACCCTTTCCTTCAGCATCTGTCTGTCCCACCTGTGACAGAGACTGTAATTCCCATATTGGACTGTTCAGTCACCTAAGAACTCAGAGTGGAAGCAAGTCTTCCTCGATTTTGAGGGACTACCTATGATGATGATGATGATGGGGGGGGTCACCAATGATCAGAATCTTAACTGGACCAGCCACATAAATACTGTGGCAACAAGAGCAAGTCAGAGACTGGGTATTCTGCAATGAGTGTCTCACCTCCAAATCACTCTAAAGCCTTTCTGCCATCTACAAGGCACAAGTCATGAATGTGATGGAATAGTCTCCACTTGCCTGGATGAGTGCAGCTCCAACAAAACTTAAGCTCAAAGCCATCCAGGACAAAGCAGCCCACGTGATTGGGACCCCATCCACCCCTCCACCACCAGCGTACCGTGGCTACACTGTGTACCAAGATGCACTGCAGCAACTCACCACAGCCTTTTCACAGCACCTCCCAAACCCACAACCTCTACCACCTAGAAGGCCAAGGGCAGCAGCCGCATGGAAACACCTCCACCTCAGAAATCCCCTCCAAGTTACAAACCATCCTAACTTGGCAGTATATCGCCGTTCCTTCAACATCACTGGGTCAAAATCCTGGAACTCCCTCCGTAACAAAACTGTGGGGAGCACCTTCACCACACGGATGGCAGCGGTTCAAGGCAGCGGCTTACCACCATCTTCTCAAGGGCAATTAAGGATGGGCAATTAAAGCTGCCATTGCCAGCAATGCCCACATCCCATGAACACTTTTTTTTTAAAGTAAGGTTGAACCTCCCTTATCCAGAACCCTCTGGATCTGGCCTGTTCTGGATAAGGGATTTTTTCGAACGAGGGGTGGTCACGTTAAATTGGATGGTACTGAGGAAGGGGATATCGGGACTGGGGGTGCGGCAGAGATCATGGGGATGGTGTGGGGGCGGTGGATCGCGAGGTCAGGCCAGCGACTGTGGGAGTCGGCAGCAAGGACGGATTTCAATTTGTTCATGTTGGAGTTCTGCGCATGCGCCACCCGGTGGCCGGGAATGGTTCTGGATAAGGGAGTTCTGGATAAGGGAGGCTCAACCTGTACCCATTCAAGACTGGGACCCAGCTTAGATGGGCGGCAGCCTAGATTCCAACTGACTCCGGCCAAAGTTATATGTCTCGAGTATGCCAGAAGAGTCACAGATTTTCAGGGCCATTATATGGAATTTAAACAAACACAAAAAGGTATATGGCGAAAACTGGTACAAGAATGGCAATAGCAGATTATCTCGCTTTCTCAAAATGTAAAAATAATGGCACATAGTGGGGTGGGGCAAGAACAATTAGCAAGGACATATTTCTGTTAAGTATCGAATAACTCCACAAGGCTAAATACAGTAAGCTAGTTCAGGCATGACCTTACTCCAGTTTATTTCTCAAAGTGAGGATTCAACATGGCTGCCAACATTATATACACAGCTTGCACGTGTCTGCCAGTGACCATTAGGACCCCGACAGTCACGCCCTCCGGTGGCAGGTAAAACCCAGTTAAAATACAAAACATCATTCCCCCCCAAAGTCCTTGGTACAGGTTGCATTTACAAGTTCAGACGGTCCGGGGCCTTCCGCTCCCTGGTTAATCTCAGTTTAAACCCAAGCTTGGGTGAGTTAGTAGGACCATTGCTGCATTGCGGAGCAGTCGGTCTGACAGGACTGTTGGGGATGGTAGGTTCGTCTTTGTGAATGACACAAGAGAGTCAACTGATGGTTGGATGTGTGTTGGTTGTTCTGGGTTGTCTGTGAATCGCAGTTTGGTTTGGTCGACGTGCTTCTTGCACGTTTGGCCATTTAACAGTTTGACTACAAAACATCCTGTTCCCCTCCTTGGCCAAAACCGTGCCAGCAACCCACTTTGGACCATGACCATAATTCAGGACAAACACAGGGTCATGAACAGCAATGTCACGTGATGTGGCCACGTGATTGTGGTACCATTGCTGCCGTTGCGTTTTGGTTTTGACATGATCATTGAGATCCGGGTGTACAAGGGAGAGCCTGGTTTTGAGGCCTCTCTTCGTTAACAGCTCAGCAGGAGGGACCCCGGTGAGCGAGTGGGGTCTCGTCCGGTAACTGAGCAGAATGCGGGACAAGCGGGTCTGTAGGGAGCTGTGAGTCACGCGTTTTAGGCTCTGCTTAATGGTTTGGGCAGCTAGCTCCACTTGACCGTTAGACGCAGGTTTGAAAGGGGCAGACCTGACATGCTTGATGTCATTACGGGTCATAAACTCGTGGAACTCTGAACTGGTGAAACTCGGTCCGTTGTCGCTGACAAGGATGTCGGGCAGGCCATGGGTGGCGAACATGGCCCAGAGACTTTCAATAGTGGCTGTGGACGTGCTGGATGATATGATTACGCATTCAATCCATTTGGAGTAAGCGTTCACTACCACTAAAACCATTTTGCCGAGAAAGGGGCCGGCAAAGTCGATGTGGATCCTTGACCACGGTTTGGATAGCCATGACCACAGACTCAGCGGAGCCTCCACAGGTGCGTTACTCAGTTGCATACAAGTGTTGCACTGATGCACGCATAACTCCAAGTCAGAGTCAATGCCAGGCCACCAAACGGGAGACCTAGCAATGGCCTTCATCATGACAATGCCTGGGTGGGTACCGTGTAAATCTCGCACAAAAGTTTCCCTGCCTTTTTTTGGCATAACAACACGATTACCCCAAGACAATCAGACTGAATACACAATTCATCTTTGCGGCAGCTATAAGGCTTAATTTCATCCTGCATTTCTTTGGGAATGGCAGACCAATTTCCATTTAGGACACACCTTTTTACGCTTGACAATACAAGATCCTGGCTGGTCCAGGTCCTAATTTGGCAATCCATGATGGGTGACCCCTCGTTCTCGAAGGCATCCATGACTAGCTGCAGGGCTGTGGCATTCCCACCCCGGTTGTGGGCAATGGTAGCTGGCTAAGCGCATCAGCAGAGTTTTCAGTGCTTGTCTGTGGCAGATGACAATCATAAGCGGATAATGTCAGTGCTCATCTTTGGATACGGGACAAGGCATTGGTGGTTATACCTTTGCTCTCAGAAAACAATGAAATGAGCGGCTTGAGGTCTGTTTCAAGCTCAAACCGAAGCCCAAAAACAGGTATTGGTGCATTTTCCTAACCCTATATAAGTATGCTAAAGCCTCTTTCTCTACCATACTATAGGCTCTTTCAGCCTTAGACAGACTTCTGGACATGTATGCAACTGGTTGGAGTTTACCTGATACATTGGCTTGCTGGAGCACACAACCGACCCCATGAGGCGGCATCGCAGGCCAGCACTAACCGCTTACATGGGTCACAGTGTACCAGTAATTTATTGGAACATAGCCTTTTGAGAAGGCCAGGAACCTGCTGTGTCTTGAGATTTGCCCCAAACCCAGTCATTACCCTCTCAGCAACATGTGCAAGGGCTCTAGCAAGGTGCTCAAACTAGGTAGAAAGTTACCAAAATAGTTGAGAAAACCCAGGAATGAACGCAGCTCTGTCACACTGAGGTCTGGGTGCATTCTTGATGGCTTCATGCCGTCTGCACCCAGATGGCCTGATGCCGTCTGCTGCAATCTTTCTCCCCAGGAATTCAACTTCTGGTGCCATGAAAACGCACTTGGAGCATTTTAACTCGAGTCCCACTCTGTCCAGACAACGTAGAATCTCTTCCAGGTTGTGCAGGTGTTCGATGGTGTCGTGACCGGTGATCAGGATGTAATCTTGGAACACGCCGGTAAAACGGGGCGGACTTCAGCAAACTCTCCATGTTTCTCTGAAATATGGCTGCCGACGAGCGAATTCCGAAACGGCATCTGTGGTATATAAACAGTCTTTTGTGCATGTTGATGCACTTCAGTTTTTGACGATTCAACCAGCTCCTGTGTCATGTAAGCAGAAGTCAGGTCCAATTTAGTGAACGACTTCCCCTCCCCCTCCCCCGCTAGCGTTGCAAACAGGTCATCAGCCTTGGTAACGGGTACTGATCCAGTATCGAGACTCGGTTGATCGTTTACCTTGTAGTCGCCGCAGATCCTGACTGCCATCACTTTTCAACACCGGGACAATTGGACTGGCCCATTCGCTGAACTCGACTGATGATACGATTCCTTCCCGTTGAAGTCTGTCCAGTTCAATTTCGACCTTCTCCCTCATCATGTACAGAACCGCCCGAACCTTGTGATGGACGGGCTTGCATCCGAGCCTAGGTGGATCTGAACCTTGACTCCCGTGAAGTTGCTGATGCCTGGTTCGAAGGAGGGAAATTTGCTCAGCACTTGAGCACACGAAGCATCATCCACTGATAAAGCTTTAATATTGTTCCAGTTCCATTTAATTTTCTGAAGCCAACTCCTGACGAACAATGTTGAGCCATTGCCTGGAACGATCCACAACGATAAATTATGCACAGCTCCATCGTACAATACTGCCGCACTGCCAATGACTGGTATGATCTCTTTGGTGTAGGTACGCAGCTTCGCATTGATTGGGCTCAGTTTGGGTCTTTTTGCCTTAGTGTCCCACAGCTTTTCGAAAGCCCTCTGGCTCATTATTGACTGACTCGCACCCGTGTCTAATTCCATGGATACTGGAACCCCATTTAACTTCCAGCATTATCGGAGGAGTTTTGGTAAAAGAATGTACCCCATACACTTTGTCCTGTACCTCGGGTTGAGTTGCCTGTTGCCTTGATCCACATTGGATCGATCATCCTCAGCCACGTGGTGTGTCGCAGCACGCTTGCTCGGTTGCAGATACATTCGCTGAAGGTGCCCCATTATTGCACAGCCTTTGCACACGTATTGCTTGAATCGGCATTGATGGGCCCAATGATGGCCCCCACAACGCCAACAGGCGAGATTTGATTCACCCGCAATGGCGAACTTTGAGCAGTTACAGGTCGTACGAACGCAGACGAGTAGGCCCTGCCATGTGCAGCTCTGCCTGCTGACGATATTTTATGCACAGTACTTGCTGGTGAGTTTCGATGCTGGGAAGATATCGGTTTAGAGTTCTCGTCAGTGGACATGCATGCTGTGCGATCGTGATAGCCCTGCTCAGGTCTAGAGATTCAGCAGCCAACAGCTTTTGAAGGATGACCTTGTGGCCACAAGCACGAAAAAGTCCCGCAGCATTTCCTCCAACGCAGCTCCGAAGTTGCACGTCTCAGGTTGGCGACAAATTCCACCACATCCTGGCCCTCGGAGCGATTGTGCGAATAAAAACGATACCTCGCCATGATGATGCTTTCCTACGGTTTAAAGTGGTTCCGAACCAGCATACACAATTTATCGCAAGTCTTATCCATTGGTCGAGTTTGAGAGTAGATTCTTGATCAGGCCATAATGTTTTGACCCACAATCAGTGAGGAGAACTGCCCTGCACTTAATTGTGTTATCGGTTCCTTCCAATCCATTGGCTACAAAGTACTGGTCGAGGCAATCGGTGAAATCCTCCCAGTCTTCCCCTTCCATGAATCTCTCCAAAATTCCAACAGACATAGTTGTGAGAAAGTTCGTATTTTTAATTCAGCCAATTGTTAAGTATCGAATAACTGCACGAGGCTAAGTACGGTAAGCTAGTTCAGGCATGACCTTACTTCAGTTTATTTATTCTCAAAGGTGAGGATTCAACATGGCTGCCAACATTATATACACTGCTTGCAAGTGTCTGCCAGTGACCATTAGGCACTAGGATCGTGCCCTCCGGGGGCAGGTAAAACCCAGTTAACATACTTAACACTTGCCTCTACAAATTTGAGACTAGTTCCACACATGGTTGAAATTTATATAGTAACTGATCCATTTATAAACAGTGGAACTTTTATAAACAACTTTCAACATTTTGCTGAAATCTGCAAGAGTTATATAAAAAATGCCTCAGTATTTTAGGTATTTGTGCAATTTCAACATTCAACACAGGAGCCAACCCTTTATTTTATAATCCCGTTTTATACTTTTCTGACTCTCTGCTAATTGTGAAATATAGTGTAAAAGAATTTAAGAAAAGGGGGGAAAAATCTCAGTCCTTATTTGTCACTGATACAAAGTTTCAGTAGTATCATTTTCAGTATTAGACATGCGCAAAGGCAAGTATCCATAACTCAAATTCAATTGTACTGAAAACATTTGATAAAATGCTCACTAAGATCAGTGTACAAAGCAGATATAAAATGTACAAGTATTGAAATGTAGGACATTCGCAACACAAGACTAAAAAAAAAGGTAGACATGTAGTTACATACAACTGTACAGCTTTGATGAACCTGCATTCCTACATTTCAAACAAATGTATCTGAAGGTATTTCTTGCCCCTCCCAACCCCCAAAGCTAATCATCATCATCATCATCAGTCCCTCGAAACGAGGATAACTTGCTTCCACGCCAAAAAAAAGGACGAGTTCACAGGTGTTTCAATGAAGGATCCGAACTACTTGAAGGGTGGAAGGTGCCAGTGTGTGAATTTTTTTTTTTTATAAACGTGTGGTGGCCGTTGCACACCAGCCACCACACGGGCTTGACAGAGCTAGGTCTTGGTCTAGTGGCAAGGATTACCCAAGACAACTGGAGACCAGCTCTGCTGCACGGACCTAGTGCGCACACATATCGCAGTGTGGGCTGGCCTGTGCTGCCCCTGGCCCCGAACTCGCGCCTCCCCTGGGCCTCGATCACATCCCTCTACGGAGCAACAACACAATCCCTGACTGTTCTACAATTTACCCAACAGTTAGAGACAAATAGTTAGCTCAACACCTGGTAAGTGTGCTGTCCGGGTCCCAGCCGCTGGAGTCCTTCACACTGAATGTTGCATCAACACAGATTAAGGTGTTTTAGTGTATCACAGAGCCCAGTGACAGGAGACAGGACCGCACAGTCAATCGGGGTCAGTGTAAATCCACAAAATGTAAGTGTTTCCAAAGATCCCACTGTGAGCCGAGCCAGTGCTGTATTCTGAGACTCAGATAGTGGAATGTGTTCAGGAGGTTCCTTTTACCAGTTTCACTCTGTTCCCAATCTGTCCTTCAACCTTCTCCTTCACCCAGTCAGTCAGTCACTCAGATGTTTTGATAAAGAAATTTACCCAGAAACTCCTCCAGGAACCCAGCTGACTGCAGGGAGGAGAGACCAGCAACAAAATGGAGAAATATCTCAAATCGCCCATCGTCCTTGCTGCGGGATTCACAGAGGAGTTTGCAGATGTCCCCGGAATGTGGAGTCAGGAATTGTGCGAGTGCGGCCACAAACTCTTGGATAGTGAGATGTGGGAAAATGTGTACACCACGCTCTGGGCAGAATAATCGCTCTCCAAAAGTTCCATCATGAACCCAGAGCTATATGGTGCTGGGTGACAACTTACAGAGCAGGTCTGGTCATTTACAACCTGCGCACCACATTCTGTTCTTGCAAATGAATGTAAATACAAGTTGAGCGTCCAAAATCCAGAGTTCCTGACTCCGGACTGATTCGTTGCAGGGTCGTCCAGAATCTGTAAAATGTTCCAGAAGCCGGATGACCCTGCCTCGCCGCCCTTACCTTGGTGCCCCGCTGCCCCACCCGAACACCTCGGCGGCGAGGCTCTGCCAGACGACCTCCTGGATGGGGCCGGTGACCCGAACAGCTCCTTGGAGAGCAAACCCCCCCCACCGACGTTTTGAAATCCGGAAATACCCAAACCCGAGCTCAGGTGTTTCCGGATTTTGGACATCAGAAACACGTTCCGAAGTCCAGAAAAACACAAAAACCAGCTCGGCCTCAGTCCCAAGATTGCTGGATTCAGGACGCTCAACTGTACTCCTTTGAATATGGCAGATCAGAAAGGTTTTTGCAATGACTTAGAGAGTTCATTAAGCATACAGCAGTCATTCTGCCTAAATTATATTCCATGCACACTGTTGTGTTCATACTCTATTTGTTTGTTGCATGAACCCTCACTGGACAGGCATTAGAACCGAGGGAGCGATTCACACACTGCTGTAAACATGCTGGTTCGAGACACCATTTTGGGTATTGCTATAAAGGATATAGTCAAGTTACTTTACTCCTGGTTCAGTTAGTCTATTTGTTTATGTACACAACATGATTTAGCGACAAGGATGGATCAAATTTACCTCCCTACCCTCTCCACCCCCACCTTTCCTCACCACACCCGGGGACCCTCCAATTCCATGGCCGAGATAGACAGAAAGCTTTTCTACGTACATCACGGCGAGTGGGTTAAATGGTGACAACGTAACACCAGCTCACCGCCGGGCAATACTTATCCAGTGCCTCAGCACCGAAGACCAACGCAATTTTGGCCAAATTGAAGACACGGAGTCCTACGACAAAGCGGTAAGCACTCGAGAAATATTTTGGGCCAAAGTATGATGGAGATACACAAATTTCATCAAAGGGGGAAAGCGCTAACTATGCTATTCATTATAATGGATCTGGGCACAGACCACTACGAATCAACCGACGGTCAGATCATCTTCATCAGTATAACTTTGATGTACAGTACGTCGTTGACAGTCACAACCACATAGCTGACATGCTCAGCCGCTCGACACCTACTTTGAACTCTGGTGCTGACTTGTTCACAGATGACGACACATATGTCACGTCGATCATCACTCAGTGCATCAGAAACCTTGTCTCCTGCGACGAACTCAAAACCGAATCACAGAGTGATGCTACGCTCCAGCACGTGTGCCACTTCCTCTGGACCGAGTGGCCTATGCAAATTCCGGAAGAGCTGAAAACATTCCACAGACTTTGCGATTAATTTTCCATTTGGAACGATGGTTGCCCAGCGCGTGGTGATAGAATTGAAACGACTTGGGAATTACTGCTCTCATTGGCACATGATGGACACCCTGGGATTGTCCGCATGAAGCAGAGATGTCGCGATTCAGTATGGTGGCATGGGATTGACACTTGCATCGAGGAGTTTGTCTCACACTGCGAAGCATGCAGTCTGAGTGAAAAGGCCACAAACATCCGACCAGCGCCAATGAAGCCCATTCCATGGCCACAAAGACCATGGCAACAACTTCAGTTGGATATATTCGGTGCAGTTGGATATCTTCGGTGCAGTTGAAGCAGCTCCACAGCAGCAGCATTTCCTTGTTGTAGTACATGACCTGTATTCCAAATTGCCAGAAATCGCTACAACAAGTTCAGTGACCTCATCAACGATCGTCACAATTCTGCAGCATATATGTTCATGAGGTGGGGCCTCCCAGAAGTCATAACCACTGACAATGGACCATAGTTTGTGTCCGACCAGTTCGCGGATTTCCTTACTTGTTATGCTATCCAACATCGCCTTACTGTTCGGTACAATCCTCAAAGCAAGAGGTGTTGTGTGATTTAACTGCGTCATCAAAGAGGATTTGAAAGCCAACCGCGCAGCAGGCCAAACATTCGACGAAGCGGTTCAAACCATTCTCCGCACATACCGTTTGACAAAGCACTCGCTAACGGGGAAGACACCCGCTGAGCTCATGATTGGGCAGAATCTTTGCTGGCTGCTGGACATTCTCAAACCCCCAGCCAAACCCAACGCGAAGATAACCACACTCTCATCCCAGATTTTGGAACGCCAACGAAAAGTAAAGTCATACAGTGACACAAAACGACGTGCTCAAAAGCCCCAACTGAAGAACCGAGATTGGGTCAGAGTTAAGCACCGAAACCGTAGTCATATTCTCGCATCTTCACTTTCGCCTCCAAACCATAGGTGTGAGGGCTGAACTTTTGCCCAATGAGCTCAATGATGGAACGCTCACAGGCCAACAGACCAGCAGGATGGAACAGAGGCAGAGTTCTGTTTCCCAACCGAAAACCTCAATCAAACACTGCAAGCTCCACGCCGGTTCAGCGAATCAGAACACGGCCTGGTATCTCAAGGATTTTGTTTGTTCAAAGACTGTATTTTTCAGAAGGGGGGGGAAAAATATGTTGTGTTCATACTCTGTTTTGTGAGGGTTCGTGTAACAGACAGGCATTAGGACCCTGAGGGAGCTATTCATACACGGCTGTGAACATGCTGGTTTGGGACACCATTTTGGGTGTTGCTTTTAAGGGGAGTCAAGTTACTTTACTCCTGGTTCAGTTAGTCTGTTTATTTACGTACAACACATACACTTTCTTCCAAAATTATCAGAATGCATCGCACAACAATGGAATAAGCATGATCCAGAATGCATCACCTCACTAGTACACTGGAACTGCAAGCCAGCAGGCTTCATTTATTCTGGTGACAAATAGCTTGGGCGTAAACCTGGATATCTGCCTCTCCACTGAACAGCTATTTATTTTTTGGTCATCCACCACTGTCTCCCACGAATCAATTCAGATTTAGCCGCGGGGAGTTTCCCAGGAGAGGAACTCCAAATCGGCAGCCATTTCAGCTGTGAAGTTGCAGCAGCTAATCGGAGAGCCCCCAAAAGAAACGCGCAGTGAATGCAATTAACACAAGACTGGTGATTGGTAATTTATGGTTAAGCTTAACTGGGAATTTGACATGGCGGATATACATCGGCTGGTATTCATTCTGTGCAGCATTAACAAACTGTCGAGCTAAACGCACAACCGATTAAACCAAGAGTTAACATTTTTGTATGGATAACTATCGAATAACTACAATAAATTTGTAAGTAGAGTTCTATGAAGTTAACCCAAGTGTTCTTTTGCAGCTTTTTTGGTGGGTGGAGGTACACATAAATATTCTATTATTCAGAAAGATGTGTTTTTTTTTTAAAAACTGATTAGGAATGTATTTCTAGACTGGCAGCATGGTAGTACAGCAGCAACACCAACAGCAATGTGTCTTTATATAGCGCCTTTAACACTGGAAAAACATCCCAAGGCACTTCACAATCAGATAGGAAAAAAAACAAAATGAGCGAAAATAGGAAGATTATGGGCTCAATTTTCCCCCAAAGCTGTTTCTTGGCGTACTTGAAGAGTTACACCCGTTTTTTTGGGGCCCCAAGTATGACACAAAAAAATCTTCCAAGTTTCACGGTTTGATTTCTTCATTTTGGCGCAGCCTAGCCTGTCGTTTAGTTTTGGGGGTGGAGCCTTGATCTGCGCCAAAAAGATCAGGTTGCCACGGTAACCAGGGACACAATGCAGGCTGAGGCGGGAAAGTGAAACATACAGCCCGCTCGCAATCTGCACAAGCACATTAAAATACATTGCAGCAACTTAGTGTCAGAACTGGCATTCTGCAGTTTGAATTTAAATACAAGTTTTAATGGTTTTACTTGCAATAATGAACAGCAAATTTAGGATTTTTCAGTTTTTAAAAAAAATTAAGGTTTACTTTCACACAAAAAACAGAAACTAATGGGAAGAAACTGCTCTGCGACAAAAGCTTTATATAAAACATCAAGTCATTTTTCAAAAAATATTTCCAGTGATCAGTAACAAAACAGAAGGTCACAAAACTAAATCATTTATTGTGCCATTATTGGAGCAATCAAAAAGAGAAGGGCTTCCACCATGACTTAACTAGTGTTGACTCTCTATTGGGATCAATCTCAATTTCCCGCTGCGCTGAATTCTGTATTTGTACTCTCATCCAAGAGATGGAACTTATCTAGTTCACAATATAGCCTAAACAAGCTCAATATTGTCTTTGACTGGCACAAAAGTATCTGAAGACAGAATGTTGGTCTCAACAATGCTCAATTCTAATGTCATATACATAAAAACTGAATGACCATTTGGTAAGATTGATTAACATTTTCTCTGATCAACCACTGAAGACAGACAATTTGATAAACTGAAGCAATTATAGTCCAGTTTTAGCAATTCTCTTCAATGGAACATCATGAGCAACAACATTATGGCATTAGGAAATGCAAAAAAAAACTATTCCCCATTGATGCCACAAATCTAAAGCCACATGGCTTGTGTGAAACATTTCCATAAGTATTCCACTGCATCACCACATCTCCATTATTTATTGCCAGGAAGCCACAAATGTACACAACCTATATCCTTGAAAAGCTGACAGGAAGAGAAAATCCAAGACCATAGCTAATAAAATCCAAGGCCTTGCTTCCTCGAACATTTTCCATCTATTTTTAAAAGAAATATCATCTTCATGAAACAGTGTTCGGTGAAACTTTTATCGACCAAACATTGGACATGCATGCACAATGTCATGACAAAAATGGCCATTACGTCTCCCTCCCCAAACCAAAAAGGCCAGCAATTACAATTCAACATACCTTGTAATCTCATTTATAAAAACGTGTAACTTTGGGCTCAAAATTGTCCCGGAGTTGCTCAGTTTTCTTTTTAAAGAGCAACTTGATTTTTCTGGAGTATCTTAAAAATCTCCATTTTGCACATTCAATTTGCGACAGTGTAAGTGAGTTAGTTAGGATTTTTTTTTTAAAGTTTAGTTTGGTTTTTTTCAAAAAGGGGACGTTACCAGCCACCTACGCTCGTTTTGGCCAGTTAAGCCACTTTGGACAGCTAATAGTTACTCCAAACTAACTTAGGCCAGCGTATGTGGCCACTTGTAGCCGCACAGAAAATCCTTGGAGAGTTAAGAAATCAGCGCAGGTAGGACATCGGAGGCCAGCAGAACTTAATGACAGGAATAGGATCACAAACAGGACATCATATGACAAACTTCGCAAAGTTAATTTACTATGCAACAGAAGCATTCATGGAAGCTTAAACTACAAAAATAGTAAAGAGACAAAACATATTTACATAATTTTTTCAAAATATCCAAATAAAAAATAGAAGTACCTCCTGCTCATAATGCTTATGTTCTTATGTTCTCCCAGCCGCCCAAGCTCACCCACCATCAGCCCACCCCTTACAAACAACCCTACCCCCCGGGGTCGGGGATCAGACCCTCCAGGATCAGAATAGCACCTAGGGTCAGAGATCGGACACGTCTGGGGATCAGATCTTCCCTAGAGGTCGGGGATCAGACCGCCCACGGAATCGGAATCCCCTACCCCCATGGGGTCGGTGATCGAACAGACCCTGCGGTTCGGAATTCCCCCCCCCCCTCCCCCGCCACAGGGATCAAAACTCCCCCTCGCCCCTCCCCCCACCCCATCCCATCCCCACCCCCCGGGAGATCAAAACTCTCCTTTTCCCCATCCACGCTGCCCCAGCTTGGGCCCCGCACCAAGCTACTTGTTGTGGCCTTCTAGCCCGGGAAGGTAGCGGGCCGACCTGTGCGGGAGGCCACTCGGCCTGGGATATGGGCGGGACGCATCGGCTCCCACGCTGCAGCACGCACACAGAGGCTGGGGGCAGGAACTACTGCGCATGCGCGCACACTCCAACACGTATGTGGAGAGCTGCCGGCACTGTTTCTGGCGTAGGGCCCTAGCTCTGCCCCCCAAATCGACTGGCCACGCCAAGCCCCAGGAGAGACAACACAGCGGGCAGAATCGGGGGCCATTTTTTCGGTGTCCTTTTCAGCCCACAAAGTCGTCGCATCTCTGGTGAGTGCGCCAATTTTGAGCTCATTGCTAGAACATACTGGATAAATACAGCTCAACTCAGGCAGTAAATGGCCTCCAATATGGCAAGCAGGAAGTGGGCACTTATTACAAAGCGGAAGTGCGCCACTCACCACATTGGTGTAGGCCACAAGATTGGCCTGCAGTACCCATAGCTGAATCAGGCGTTGGGCCCCTTATTTGCATATGCATAGGGCCCAACGCCTATTTGAGGCCACCACTGCCAGACTGGTTTTCCAAGGCTGCCAGCACTGGCTGCACGAAGGAAAACCAGATCTACATGCGGAGTAACAGGTGGTCCTTAGATCACAACCAATAAGTTAAATTTAAAAAAATATATATTTACACAAATGTGGAGCTCGGAGGAGTGCTCCTCCCAACTCCACAGCAAAGGCAGCGGGACACTACTAAAAACAGATCCCCCTCCCGGATCGTCACTGCTCCTCCCCGATGGACACTGATTCCCACCCTGATCATCGCCACTCCCCTCCGGACCACTACCTCTCCCTCAGCCACTGTTTGACCTCTATTCCTTACTTACCAGAGCGGCGCTGCACCACCAGCAGCAGCCAGATGTTCCAGAGCAGAGTCAGCGAGCTGCCTGCTGCTCTCCACAGCTAGCCAGCTTAATTGAAATGAGCCTCACGGCACAATTATCAGGGGCGCCTCAGACATCACCATTCAGGCCCAGGAATTGATCCCTACACAAATTCCCACCCACACTAGCGGAATGTCGAGGCCGTGAACGGCAAAGTAAACGGCTCTTAAAATAGACTTGTCCCTAAAGTAATTGTTTGAAGGTACAGCAGAACTTCGATTATCCTCTGGATTGGCTATGAAAATAGCAGATAAATCAAATCTCAAATGTTATGTTTTAAGCGAACTTTATGAAATTCTGCATTTCACGTTAAATTGAGAAACTCAAATGAGCCTAGAACTTGCGGGCCTGATGAGTGCAAACTGGCAGCGTTCGCTGTCAATTCGCCTTTGAAACTGACCGCAACGTCAGAAGTTAGGATGACTGAGAATTCTGCATTGTGATTGGCTGCTTGGACAGCTTGTTGGCATCACAGCAGCTCCTACTATGGGATTCCCCCTAAACTATATTGATTTCAGTTGCACGTCAGAAAAGCCAAACTTTGTCAGAGATCATGAGATCTTGGTGGGAAGCTTACTTCGGCGCCAGCAACAAACATCTTTGCTTCACTACTGTCCGCAAATTATGGGCCAATCTTTCTCCAATAAATTCTGTGGAGCCCAACTTCTACTGGTCTCCCAAACTAAACCCAGACACAAATTCTGGCAGATAATCAAGCTTCCATTATATTCAAAGTTACTTCTAGCCCTCATGAAATATAGTAGGTAGCTATAAATAAGTAAAATCAAGTTACCCACAACATTATGATCAGTATTTCTTAATTTAGTAAACACTTTATGTAAACAGAGACATTAAGTTTCTTTGCAATAGTGGATATTTGGCAAAGCTATTATTGTTTGAGGTACAGAACAGCTAAGTTTTCATATGCACAAAATATGCTCTGCAAGACAATTCATGCAAGCAACCACCATCCTCGTGATTAGGATTAGCTATTTCTAGCTTCTCAAGAGGCCTCACGAGTAATGAATCTCCAAGACAGAGCCATACGGACTAGAAGTTCCCAGTTTCAACCCCCTGTCCGTTGAAAAGCTGAGCTCACTGGAGTAGTTGGAATGCTAATATGGGCATCAGGCCACTGTGCTGACCAGGGGAAATTCAGCCATGTTTCCCCTCCACCCCGTTTCTATCCAGACATCCCTGCTGGAAAATATATAATGTCTAAGCCCACATATAAATAGTGGTCACTTGAATGAGATGTCAGGATGCAAGAGTCAATGCCATGAAGAGCAGAGAACAGAAAAGAAAACCAAGAGGAATTTGACGTGGTTATTTGTTAAAATGGCAATGTAGTACTGTTCTGATTACCGCTTCCTCTTCTCATTCTCCCCCACCCCCCAACATAATAACTAGCTTTTATTGATCCAAATTATGTTCATGCTATGAATTGTTCTGCTGTTTTTCCTGGGTTCCTGTCAGTCAGAACCAGAACCAAAGAGCAAAAAGAGTTGATGTCTGCAGCACAAGTGCACAGATGGTCGTATTCCTGAAATAAATTCTGATGTAGAAACTTAAATACCTTCAGAAAGTATTACATCAGGTTCACTTTTGTACAGAGACCCAAAATAATGGTTTCCTGTCCTTCTTCATAGTGCCTGGGAAATTAGCATTCCCTTAGCACGAAGGAAAGCGGATTTGGGGCTGATATCTGCAAGAGAGAAGTTAAAACTGTCAAGAAAAGCACATAACAGTTTCAAATACACCAGCAAAGTTCATGAGGCAGAAGAGTTATGAAGCAATGTTTTTTCAGACAAGAATTAAAAATTGACATTAGGAAAGATAATGGTTTTACTGTTTAAAACAAATTCATTACTTTGGGGTTTAATTTTCGAAAACAAGCGCAGGCAGCGGAAAGAGCATGCAGCAAACCAGTCCCACCCACCCCTTCCCTCAACAACTATCTGTCCCACCTGTGGCAGGGACTGTGGTTCTCATATTGGACTGTTCAGCCCCCTAAGAACTCATTTTAAGAGTGGTAGTAAGTCCTCCTCGATTCCGAGGGACTGCCTATGATGATGATGGGGAGGGATTCAGCAATGGTAATGTCCTTGAAGGTCATGGGGAAGAATTAGGTTTTTTTGTGTCAAAAATGATCATTGCCTGCCACTTGTGTGCTGTAAATGTTACTTGGCACTTATCAGCCGAAGCCTGGGTGTTGTCTAGGTCTATGAGGAATTTCAAATGGAGCTGAACACTGCAATCATCAGCCAACAGACATTATGACATTAGTGAAGCAGCTGAAGATGGTTGGGCCTAGGACACTGGCTGGAGGAACTCAAGCAGCGATGTCCTGGGACTAAGACAATTGACCTGCAACAACTACATCCATCTTCCTTTGTGCCGAGTATGACTCCAGCCACTGGAGAGTTTTCCCTTTGATCCTTATTGATTTCAGTTTTACTAGGGATTCTTGGTGGCAGTCGGATAAATGTTGCCTTGATGTCAAGGTCAGTCACTCTCTCCACACATCGAATTCAGCTTTTGTCCATGTTTGGACCAAAGCTGTATTGAACAGTGTGTGAGAGAAGGTGCTTCCCAATTTCGCATTTAAATTTCCCAACACTAATTTTATTATTCCCTCATGTTCTGGATTCCTGCTTCAGAGGAAATATATTCCCTGTATCTACCATACTGAATCCTTTTATCATTTTAAACACCTTGATTAGATCATCCCTCAAGCTTCTGAACAAAAGGGAATACAAGCTAAGTTTATGCAACCTATCCTCGTAATTTAATCCTTTAAACGCTCATATCATTCCGGCGAACCTGCATTGTAATCCTTCAGCGGTCAATACTGAGGTTCAGTGCCCAAAACTGAACACAATACTTCAGATGCACTCTGACCAAGGCTCTGGAAACTGGTATCACTTCCCCACTTTTGTATTTCAACTCCCTTGAGATAAAGGTCAACATTCCAGTCGCCTTTTTGCACACGTTTTGTACCTGTGCACTCGCTTTTAGCGATGTGTACATGGACCCTGTTCCCATTGGTCTTCCACAGCTCGTCTGCTCACAATTACAAAAATATTCTGATTTGCCTTTCTTGGAAGCAAAGTGAAGTCACTGTCCCCAGTTAAACCTGCAACGTCAGTGTCCTATTCATCCCAGACCCCAAATCCTCTCCATCACAAAGACAATCTACTTTCATCTCCGTAACATTGCCTACCTCAACTTATCTGCTGCTTAAACCCTCATCCGCACCCTTCTCACAGCTAGCCTCGACTATTCCATCATTATCATAGGCAGTCCCTCGAAATCGAGACTTGCTTCCACTCTAAAAGCGAGTTCACAGGTGACTGAACAGTCCAATACGGGAATTACAGTCTCTGTCACAGGTGGGACAGAGTCGTTGAAGGGAAGGGTGGGTGGGGAGTCTGATTTGCCAAACGCTCCTTCCGCTGCCCACACTTGTTTTCTGCATGTTCTCGGCGACAAGACTCGAGGTGCTCAGCGCCCTCCCGGATGCCCTTCCTCCACTTAGGGCGGTCATTGGCCAGGGACTCCCAGGTGTCGGTGGGGATGTAATGCTTTGCTGGCTGGCCTCCCATTCTCTGTAAACTTCAGCTCATCCAAAATTCTGCTGCCCATATTCTTTCCCGCACCTAATCTTGCTCATCCATCACCCCCGTCCTCGCTGACCTACATTGGCTCTCAGTCCCCCAAAACAGCCAATTTAAAATTCTCATCCTTGTGTTTAAATCTCTTCATGCCCTCATCCCACCTTACTGTGACCTCTGTGTTCCTCCAACATTGGGCTCTTCAGCATTCCCCCCTCCCTTTGCACCCACACTGCCAACCACGCCTTCAACCGTCTGAGCCCCATGCTTGGGAATTCCCTCCTTAAACCTCTTCATTGGTCATCATCTTCTCCAAGATTTTCCTTAAAACCCACTTCTTTGACTAAGCTTTTGGTCACTCATCCCAACATCATCTTTGGCTCAGCATTTATTTGTTTTTGAATATGCCTCTGAAGCATTTTTCTTTACATTACAGTCACAAATTACATCCTTTGGGACTGACAGAAGTAAACTATTCCTCCTCGTCCTTATAAGAACATAAGAAATAGCAGGAGTAGGCCATACAGCTCCTCGAGCCTGCTCTTCCATTTAATACGATCTTGGCTGATCCGATCATGGACTCCGGTCCACTTTCCTACCCGCTCCCCATAACGGTTAAGAAACTGTCGATTTCTATCTTAAATTTATTCAATGTCCCAGCTTCCACAGCTCTCTGAGGCACTGAATTCAACAGATCCACAACCCTCAGAAAATAAATTTCTTCTCATCTCAGTTTTAAAGATTATGCCCCCTACTTCTAGTCTCCCCAATCAGTGGAAACATTCTCTCTACATCCACCTTGTCAAGCCCCCTCAAACCTATACTTTTCGATAAGATCACCTCTCAACCTTTCCTCATAAGTCAACCCCCTCATCTCCGGAATCAATCTAGTGAACCTTCTCTGAACTACCTCCAAAGCAATTTTATCCTTTCGTAAATATGGAAACCAAAACCGCACGCAGTATTCCAGGTGTGGCCTCACAAATACCCTGTATAACTGGAGCAAGACTTCCCTGCTTTTATACTCCATCCCCCTTGCAATAAAGACCAAGATTCCATTGGCCTTCCTGATCACTTGCTGTACCTGCACAATATCCTTGTGTTTCATGCACAAGTACCCCCAGGTCCGGCTGTACTGCAGCACTTTGCAATCTTTCTCCATTTAAATAATAACTTGCTCTTTGATTTTTTTTCTGCCAAGTGCATGACCTCACACTTTCCAACATTATACTCCATCTGCCAAGTTTTTGCCCACTCACTTAGCCTATCCAAGTCCTTTGGTAGATTTTTTGTGTTCTCCTCACATATTGCTTTTCCTCCCATCTTTGTATAGTCAGCAAACTTGGCTACATTACACTCAGTCCCTTCCTCCAAGTCGTTAATATAGATTGTAAATAGTTGGGGTCCCAGCACTGATCCCCGCGACACCCCACTAGTTACTGATTGCTAACCCAAGAATGAACCATTTATCCCGACACTGTTTTCTGTTCATTAGCCAATCCTCTATCCATGCTAATATATTACCCCCAACCCCGTGAATTTTTATCTTGTGCAGTAACCTTTTATGTGGCACCTTGTCAAATGCCTTCTGGAAGTCCAAATACACCACATCCACTGGTTCCCCTTTATCCACCCTCTTCATTACATCCTCAAAGAATTCCAGCAAATTTGGCAAACATGGCTTCCCCTTCATAAATCCATGCTGACTCTGCCTGACTGAATTATGCATTTCCAAATGTCCTGATATTGCCTTCTCGACTTGTCTGCAGCCTTTGACATGGTTGACCATTTCATCCTCCACCAACGCCTCTCCGACGTCGTACAGCTGGGTGGGACTGCACGCGCTGGTTCCATTCTCGTCTATTTAATCGTAGCCAGAGAATCATCTTACCGCTCCATTACCCCTTGTGTCTCCCAAGGACTGCACCCCACCCTCCAATTTCTCATGTACATGCTGTCCCTTGGCAACATCGGAGGAAAACACGAGTCAGTTCCAACATGTACACCGACGACCCCACCTCTACTTCACTACCACTTCTCTCACCCCTCCATGGTCTCTAAATTATCAAACTGCTTATCCAACATCCAGAACGGGAGTAGAAATTCTCTCCAATTAAAAATATTGGAATGACCAAAGTCACTGTTTTCGGGCCCTGCCACAAACTCCGTTCCCTAACCATTAACTCCATCCCTGTCCCTAACATCTGTCTGAGACTGAACCACTCTGTTCACAGCCTTTGCGTCATATTTGACCCTGAAATGAGCTACCAACTGTATATCCGCGGCATAACTACGACGACCGATTTCCACGTCCGGAACATCGCCCATCTTCGCCTGAACGCATCTGCTGCTGAAAACCTCGTCCATGCCTTTATTATCTCTGGACTTGACTATACCAATCCACTCCTGATTGGCCTCCCATGCTCTACCCTATGTAGAGGTCATCCTAAAACTCGGCTGCCCGTGTCCTAACTCGCACCAAGTCCCGTTCACCCATCACCCCTGTGCTCACTGACCTACATTGGCTCCCGGTTAAACAACGCATCAATTTCAAAATTCTCATCCTGGCTTTCAAATGCCTCCATGGTCTTGCCCCTCCCCATCTCTAATCTCCTCCAACACCACAACCCCCACCGCACGTTTTACTACGTTAAAGACACTATATAAATACTTCTGGTTATTAAAAGCACAATATAAATGAAAGTAGTTGTTGATTACCAATTGAGATTACTTAGGAGGTAATGGAAATGGCAAATATTGGAAAGGAAACTGCATTTGACAAAAGACCTTCCCATTTCCAGTTCTAATAAAGGGTCTACATCCAAAGCTTTACTCGGACAGATCTGTTTGTATTTTCAATGTTTCTTACTTTTATTAATGCAATATTGAGGTATAAAAAAAATAAATATTTTTCATCTTGTAATACCCCTCCTCTTTAATCTAACTACCCTCAATATTCCTGCTGCTGAGATTGTTGATGGGCCGGCCAATACTTCTTTATAGCTAGCCATTAGCAGTCACTAGGGAATGCAAACATGACTCTAAAGTCAGATGGCACAGTCGCTGCTAGCCACTCGGATCAGGAACTACGGGACTGAATAGCACTTGTTCCGCAATCTGTGACTTCAATCTAACACTCAATGCATCCCATTGCTATCCAACAACAACTTGCATTTATACAGCACCTTTAACTTAGTAAGACAGTCAAAGATGCTTCGCAGGAGTGTAATCAGACACAAATGGACACCAAGCCAAAGAAAGAGACATTAGGGCAGGTGACCAAATGCTTGGTCAAGGAGATAGGTTTTAAGCAGCATCTTTAAAAAGGAGAAGTGGAGAGGTGAAGAAGTTTGGGGAGGGAAGTCCAACTAGATTTAATCTTTACCAGCAATGCAAGCAATGTGTTTGGTTTGACCATTTTGTGGGAGATAGCACACCATTTCCTCCCTGCAAACTGCCACATTACAGAACGAGAGGAGCCTATAACTTGTGTACAAGGAAAGCAAAGGGCTGCAATACACAAGTAAGCTAACAAGTTTCCCCGATCAGAGTCTCTGATGGCGAAAAGACGAAACAAGCTGTGACCATGCACAAAGCTTCTGTAACTGAACAAGCAAAAAGGAGATTTATTCACCTTTTTAAAAAAACAGGTTGTAACCAACGATTTCCTCCTTTGATTTCATTAAAATCCAGTATAGAAGTCACATCACTATATCAACTAGAAGAGAACACCGGGCCAATAACCATGGAACGGAGATACAGGTTTACACTCACTGTTTCCCAACAGCACCGAACTTCCAATCTCAGTAGGGAGACTCTGCAAAAGTTAGCCCAGCCTGATTTCACATAGCGGACATCACTTAGACCAGATCAGGGCTGGTATAGACCTAGGATCAATTCATTGCAGCCATAGCAAGTGTGTAGCTTAAGAATCCAGTAAATGCTGAGGAAAAATAGAATGAGCTTTATACTTTAGGGAAAAAAACAACAGTGGGCTGTAAGTGACACAATGGATCAGCATACCATCACTTCACCTCCATCACTTGCATGAATTCAGACCAGTTCAACTGAGATCCTAGCAGGTCAGAATATAAAACTGCTCACAAATTTGGTAATGGCACTTAGAAAGCCATGAAGATATATCTGGTCTGAAATATGTAAACATTGACATGCCTCCACTAAAGCTGGGGGCAAGATGTTGTTGTTGAGATACAGCAGAGAGAACTTTTATTCTGTAACTGGCTATGCTTACCTTATTTTTGGCATGCTTGATGCAGACAATGGATGACAAAGTATTCTATGACCAGCACTAACGTGACTGAGCATAAAAATGCACCAGTTTAAAAAAATATTCAGGCTCCCCAGATCTTTTTTTGATTTGTGTTCAATGCAACAGGTCCTCACGTACTTCCTACGAGCCAAAAGTTAGCCTACTACGCAAAGCACCTAGGATAGTGGGTTACTGGGGAAACAATGAGCCCTTTTAGCAGAGGTATACATTAGTAGTACAGGAGGTGACTCTATACTCCTGATCGCTCCAACCCACAATAACAGATCCTCAGCTCAAACTAAAAATGAGCAATTACTATTTAAGATTACACTTACGAGCAAATCACCAGATTAAATAGATAACAGGGTGTCATTAACTTTACATCATCTGTTCCAAAACAATAATACTTGGTAGTTGTCCTTTGTAACTTGAGAATTCCCAATAAAAAGCTTTAACACCCAACTATTTTAGGGATATTTTGACAGAAATTTCTTTGGAGGTCATGATGATCTTGCTGTAGCTTCGGCAGAAGCCACAGAGAAAACGCAAAATGTCTGTTTGCTTCAGGGTTTGCACTGATCTCCTGCCAAAATTACATTGGGAGATTGAGGCAACCCTTCCCCCACCATCGCCATCTACAGAAATTACTCCAGATTATTTTCTGCACCTCACACGGAGGTTAGCAGGCTAACTGCTCAAACCATGGCCTTGACTAGATCTCCACTGGGAATACTGCATAATCAGAGCAAACAACAGGAAGTACCATTGTGAATTAAATTTTACATTCTAAACATCCTGTACATCCTAGAGAGGCTTAGATCTCGTTAGAAATGAAACTTTTCACTTCCACCTCCATTCAATTTTGAATCAAGTCTGTTGATCCCAAATGGTTTAGCCATAGGAAGTCAAAATTAAATTAAAAAAAGGATTAAAAACAAATTCAAAAGCATTGTTGGTTTAGTTTCAGAGTGACACAGACTGATGGGGCAATCACAGGAACGAATTTTTAAAATGTTTAAATTTTCTGCCATTTCCTTATTCCCCATTATAATTTCACCTGTCTCAGCCTCCAAGGGATCAACACTTACTAGGTAACTAGGAATACAGGCCAGTAATATATAAAAGCAGCACCCTCGTCCCTCTCCATTTCAGCTGTAAAAAACAATCAACGTCAGTGGGATACAAGTGACAACCCGGTTGCTAAAGAAGAATAATCGCTGTGCGACTGGTCGGTGGAAAATTATACAAACAATCCACATTGTGGAAAAAAATACATGCAAGATTTTTCTAATGTACTAGAATAAAACAGCTACCATATTCTATGAGAATACATCCAAAATAATATCCTTCCAATAAAACTTAATTTGAAAATTAGATCATTCATAATTAACAGATCTCCAATCACATGAAATCTTAAAAAGTACTGAAGGACCTTTCAGTTTTTCCAAAATGGTTATAATTTGTACTCATTGGAAAAAAACTGAAATTGAAGGCACATGGATAAGCACAGACCAGTCATTTTCAGCATTATACATGGAGACAATACTCACCATTCACATCTATCTAAAATATTAAAAATGGTGAGTGGACACAACAGTGCATTGGAACTGTACCAATAGGTAGTATTGTCAGCGTAACTATACATTACCGAACATTGTGAGCCAAGCCTACTCTGTTCACAAGAATTCAATTCACATATTTAAAAAATTGAAAGACCAAAATTGAACCAGAAATGTCAATAATTCCTAAAGAACGATGGAAACTAGAAACAATAGAAAATGCTGGAAATACTCAGCATCAGTTGAGAGAGAAATAAAGTTAACATCTCAGGTTAATGACCTTTCATCAGAACTGGAAAAGTTAGAGATGCAGCAAGTACAGAGGCAGGGAATGGTGGGAGAGGAGAAAATAACATGATAGGGTGGAAGGTAGGAGATATAAACTTGCACAAGGGATGGTGCAGTGTGGTCTGCACAGAATGATCTTAAACGGAGTGAGGTTGAACAGAGCGTTGAACTTGGCAATTTGCAGAGTGGGAATTTGGAACAGAGGGGGAATGAGCTGCTGCTTTTGCTTCCACAGGACAGCAGACAGGTGATTGGTTGGTTGGGTGGTGAGTATTACAACTTTATTTTCTCCAAGCTAGGCAGTGGTTTAAACTAAAAGCTGGGGAACTAGAATGGATACTTTACTAAATTCATTAAACAAACAAATTAATTAATATAACTATAAATAATCATTTGAATAAAAACTTTAACTAATTAAATTAATTCATGCCAACAATAAGCAAATACATTTTTTTTTTTTAAAAAGAGTAGATGGCAGGGCAGACTGTGTTGGGATGGTAGTATGAGAGAGTTTGTAGACAGCGAGAGTGTCCCAGATTCCCACGTCTGCAGGGCATGTCTCTGCCTTCAGTCACTCTGGCTCAGTCATTGAGCTAGAGTGTGTGTTAGACAGACTCCAAAACACAAAGGGGAGGAATTTCCAGTCACAACCCAGAGGCAAGCACAGGTTCAGGAAGGGAAGGGCGTGACTGTTAAGGAACCACCAGCGAGAACTTAGGAGAGGTTGAGAAGGAGGTTCTGCAGGCACTGGTCCTGTCCAATGGGTACGATATACTCACTACCTGAGGACAAGGGGAAAGACTGCAGTGAGCACAGCCACAATGCAGACCAAGGCAGCATGGCTCAGAAGGCTGTCCAAGTTGGGGGGGGGGGGGGGGGAAACAGTAGAATAGAAGTGTGGTAGTGATAGGGGATTCTATAGTCAGCGAGATAGATAGTGTCTCGGCAGCCATGAACGAGAATCCCGAAGAATGTGTTGCCTACCTCATGCCAGGGTAAGGGATATCTCAAGACAGCTGGAGGAGTGGAATTTGGAAAGGGAGGGAGTAAATCCAGTTGTCGTGATCCATGTTGGAACAAACAACATAGGTAGAACAGGGAGGAGGTCCTGCTGAGGGAGTATCAG